>NC_135373.1:10831856-10879017 GCF_049243985.1 Paroedura picta
TATTCCCAGCAAACGCCCGTCAGGTCTTTCCTGTATGAAGGGCGATTCCCCTCCGCCCCACCGGCTGACTTCTGCCGAGGACCAAATGCCCGGACCCAAAGGTCGGCCTATCCCATCTGGCCTCGGGGTTGCTGGATACCCGTCGCCGAAACGCTTCATCATATCCCAATGCGGCTGGCTCTCCTCCTAGCATCCTAGGGAATATATTCATATTACATGTATAGCATGCATGCTACAGACACCTTAAATACTCGGCTAAGAAATCGTTTTATGTCATTCATTGCATCCAAAGAATGTATTCATTGCATCCAAAGAACGTATTTAATGTAGTAGTGAATACTATGACATCGTATATTACATTGTATTATGGAATACTCTATTCTCTGTTATTTCAGACAGCTGCCTTTCCACTCTGCGCCACAAGAGGCTCAATCTAGAAGTAGCACTAGTAGCACTAGTTGATTTAGCATTAGTTGATTTAATTCAACCCATCTAGTAGTAGCACTAGTTGATTTAATACATCTGAAAAACTATTTCAAGATCATACTCAGTAGGATAGACTTTCATAATACTTTGTAATAAGAACAGAGAATAGAGTATTCCATAATACTCTAACCCTAACCCTAACCCTAACCCTAACCCTAACCCTAATAGTGAGTCCCCTTCCCTGCCTTTCTTCGGCGAGGGCTTCCCCGCAGCGGCAAACGCGCCTGGGGTAAGTCCCATTCGCCCTTGCCGTGCAGGGGAATACTTTTCGCCAAATGAACCAACAGACACTTAATGGCATTAAATAGGCCACAACTTTTATTAACGATAGAGCGTTGACCAGCATGGGGGAGAATCGAACCAGCCCTCTTGTGGTCCCCTGACCACAAGGCAGCCACACGCAACGTCATCAGGTATGCACGAGGCCCTTCAACACCCCCTTGGGCTCCCCGTGCCCCCAATGCCCTGATGGATGAAAAGGGGAGGTGACCACCTCTTGGGAACCCGTTGAGGCGTGAACCCCTGCCGGGTTCCGGGCCACCCGGAAATGTGGATCTGCCGCCCGAGCTCATCCTCCATGAGTGATGGCCTTTCGGCACCGCTTACCCACAACCTCTTACGGAGGTCCCCCACAAAAGCATGCCAGCACGCAGGCTGGGCTTGCTTGCCAATGGTTCCTCCCCCATGCCCAAAACCCGCCACAGAGCAAGGGGATGGGTTCCTCCAACCCCGTGCTCCCGCCAACGCTCTTACAAACCGGAAAAGCCCAACAAAGTGTGCCTCAAATCATCCAACCAGAAGTCCATCCCCCATTCGGAGAGATGGACTCCATCCGCTCTATATAGAGCCCATGAACGATGACAAATGTCAGGGTGTGTGATGTACACACCACCTTCCGTAACAAGGAACTTGGCCACCATTTTGTTGACTTTTTTGCGGGCCACGTCAACCTTTTTTGGGGAAACGGCCCCCCTCCAAGTACGCCGCTCTAACAAGGCGGACCACCAGATACGAAGCCCAGGAAAACGACAAGTAAGTTGCTTGAAGTCACGTCTGATGGCATCAGCTAAACCCACTGCTGTCACACTGGTGAGGTCGTTCTCTCCAAGATGTACCACCACAATGTCAGGAACCCCGGTGCGATGAATAGCCGAATCCAGATCCCTTTCCAGGGATGCCCAGCGCATGCCTCGGCGGCCCGCCCAGGAGATACGATAACGACCAACCAGGCCCAGGTCATTGTTCCAACCGGATCTTACTGCATAGCGCGCAGCCCAATGGACGATACTGTGCCCGATAACCAGCACTTTCGGGGTAACCTGGACCAAACCTGCAAAATGGAATACGTTATAGAAAACGTTACAGCAACAAATCTGGACGCACATATTTCTTATATGCCACTGAACGCCACCGGCCCACTGCCCTGAGCTCATCCGGAGGCACTCCAGAAGCAGCTGCTTCGGTTGCCGCCCCAATTCGAAATGAGTGGGTGCCGAATTGTTTTGACGGAAGGCCCAGCTGGTGGAGCGTGCTCCTCAAAACAGCCCCAAACTGATACCTTGACAAGCAAGTGCCATTTTCGTGAATCAACAAAGGGCCGTCGATCTTTGGCCTCACAGCTAAAAAGGCCCCCACGATGGTGACCGGGCAGGGAGCGTCACCCCAATCCTTCCTTAACACTATATAGGATCCTCTACCCAGCTGATCAGTTTTTGAACGGCGAAGAGTGATGTGCAGCTCTTCGTCAGTGAGTTGCACATCTCCCCTCGCAACTGCTTGATCGCCCGTGCCTGAACGGGACCCCGATACAAGCTCTGAGCACCGGAAGGCCCCAAAAAAGGCAAGAGTAAACGCTGCCGCAAAAAGGGCAACTTCGTAACCGTCGGAGCATACAGCAGGCAATTGAATCACCATGTTCCTCAAAATGTCTAACGAAATAGGCCGCCTGGGGTCAGCTGTAGCTGGGCTGATCCTCTTCCATCCTGCGATGGCTTTCCGGATCAGAAAGGATGATGAGGGATCCCACCAACCCCTGGTTTTGCAGAAAAAGGATAGCCCCACCACTTGGATGTTCATGGACCCCGGGGACATTTTGCGGGAACGTAAATGGACGAGGTAGCGCAGCACTAAATCCTCTGTTGGAGGTAAGGCCCTAAGGCCCTCTTCCTGCTCCATGTAATCCATGTAACCCCGAACTGCTGCTGTATAAGTGTTGCCGGAGCGAGGGAATGTTCCACGGCCTCGAGGATCATTCCAGGCCAATCCTCCACAACTCCTCCGGGAAACGGTCTGGACACATGTTCGCCTCTGGCGCCAACTGGCGAAACCTCTGTTCCTGGAACCGAGACAGAGCGTCAGCGATTTCATTAGTGGCGCCCGGGACATGACGGGCCACAAAGGAGATGTTGCTCCCCAAGCAAACCCTGACTAGTATCCTCACTAAACCCATTACCCGGGGGGATTTGCTCGATTGCCGATTTATAATGCGCACAACCGCTTGATTGTCGCACCAGAATAAAACTTTGCTGTCCTGAAATAAATCTTTCCACACGATAACTGCCGCCACAATTGGAAATAGTTCCAAGAAGGTAAGGTCCCGAAGGATAGGGGACCCCGACCATTCCTGTGGCCACCTCTCGGCGAACCAACGGTTACAAAAGAAAACTCCAAACCCCAGACTACCCGATGCATCGGAATGCACTTGAAAAGATGTTTCCGGGGAGACTGGCGTCTGCCAGATAGATACCCCATTGAAACTTGCTAGGAAGTCATGCCACACACGTAAATCTTCTTTCAGTGACCGTGATAAACGTATATGATGGTGTGGCGCCTTGATGCCCGCTGTAGCTCTGGCCAGGCGTGCACAGAATGCCCTGCCAGGTGAAACAGCCTTACAGGCAAAGTTTAAGTGTCCCAAAATACTTTGCATTTCTTTTAAGGTACACTTCCTCCTTGACAAAAGCTGCCCTAGCAAAGCCCTCAGCGCCAACACCTTGTCTTCTGGCAATTTGGATAAACCAGCCACCGAATCCAACGTAATACCCAGATAGGTCAAACAGGAAGACGGGCCTTCAGTCTTCTCTGCTGCCAGTGGCACCCCCAATTCCTCGGCCAACATTTGAAACATTAACAACTTATCATGGCATGCAGAGGTTCCCGCCGGGCCAATGAGCAAAAAGTCATCTAAGTAGTGCGTGATATGCGGGCTCCCAGAGCAGTACTTCATAACCCATTCTAAAAAGGTACTGAAGGATTCAAAGGCAAAGCATGCGATGGAGCACCCCATCGGCATGGCCTTGTCCACATACCAAGAATTCCGAAAGTTGCACCCCAGTAAACAAAAATCCTCTGGATGTACCGGCAACAGTCTGAAGGCTGATTGAATATCGCACTTGGCGAGTAACGCCCCAGGGCCGCAATCCTTGACCAATGATATTGCCTGGTCTAAGGATGCATAGGTGACCGAGCTGAGCTCAGGAGCAATCCCGTCATTCACTGACGTCCCTTTCGGATAGGACAAATGGTGTATTAGTCTAAATTGTCCCGGGGCCTTCTTGGGGACTACCCCTAATGGTGACACTCGCAAATTAGGTAGGGGTGGCTTGGGATATGGGCCAGCCATGCGGCCAGCCTGGCACTCTTTCCGGATCTTGTCTGCCACCACTTCAGGCATTTGCATAGCAGACTTCAGATTTGGGCTAGTAGTAGCCTCCCGCTTTCCCTCGTATGGAATGCGAAAACCCACCGCAAATCCAGAAGCCAGGTACTCAGCTGACTCCCGATTTGGATAGTCCTTTAACAGTGCCAACAAGGCGGCAACCTTAACGGGGGAGATAGCCAAGGTGGTAAGTTCCAAAGGGACTTCATTCTGCTTTTTGGGTCCCCGCTGCGCTTGAGTTCGCCGATCCACTCCCCTTCTTGGCGGTGGATCGGCCGGATCGAAAGGGGCGACTCGAAACCTGACGATTGCAGTCGTGTTTTCCATGCCCTCCCCCACAAGCTTCACAGCTGTGTTCAAATCTACAGCGGCGACGTTGGCAGGACCCTTTTTGGAAATCCCAACATAGGCCTTTCACCTCCCTCTTGCCACTTGACCAGCGCCTCTCAGGCTCATTTCTCTGGACATAGGGGCCCACTTTTACCATCCAAGAGTCCCTTTCCCTTAAATCCCATCTAGCTTGCGCATTGTTGGACGCTTTTTCCCTGGCTTTTGTGTCATACATTACCGCAGCCGCATCTCCTGATAGTACCATGGCCTCCATGACATTATTGAAGTGCCGTATCAAATGCCATCCCCGTTCAGGGAAGGCCCCGGCTACTAGGCACATATATTCCCCATACCCCCTGATCCAGTTCGTAAAGGTTCTCTCAACCGCTACCCGATCCCTGCGAGGCCGCCTTTTCTTAATACCAGTTTTGGGGGCATCATCATCGGGTCTCACAAATTCAAAAACATCAACATAATAACCTAACAGGGCCCGCATGCGCTGCTTCCTGGATAGATGGGTCCCAGGTGGATCATCCCCCGCCGGGAAACCAATTGGGGGTTGAGTTGGCTTTCCCATCCCTGCTCCCTCCTTATAGTATACTCTGGTGGCTTCTCGAAAGCCTGCTAGCCATGCCGGGATGCCCGGAACCATGGCCCCTTGGAGCCAATATGCAACGTCCTTTTGGCCCACCACCATCTCATCTTCAGAAGATGAGGACTCACTAGAAGAGCTTGCCCTGGAGCGCCTGCCATGCTCGTGCCTTCTGCGCTTCCTGCCTTTTGACTCAGCAAGGACGCTGTCTCCTGTCACGGACGGTGCTTGCCCAGGAGCTGAAGCTCCAGGAGCAGGAGCTGAAGCGGCTGGCAAAGCTTGCCTTTCTTCCGCTACAGTCCCTGATGTCTCCGTTACAGACAACACCATAGGGGCTGGAGTCACCCGGCCATCAACACCGGCCTGTTCATTTAAAGTTAATTGTTGACTATTAACATGAACGTGTTGCTGCCTAGCCACCCTGGCGTCCCGCCGAGCCAATACAGGCTCCCCTGGTTCCTGCCAGCTGCCTACCAACCCCAATGGGGCAGCAGTCATAACCCCCCCCCCATACTCGGGGCTGCCGGGAAGCGCACCACAGGACTCCCAGGCCGCTGACCTGCTAAGTGCCCATGTGGGTACAGTTGAGGCCAATTTGACTGCATCCCCACAGTGGGCCATGAATTTTGCATGCCCATATATGGCCAGGTTGTATGACTCCCCATAGGCCACCCAGACTGGCCACTGCCCACCTGAACCATGCCCTGGGCAGTGGGAGGGTACCACTGGACAGGGGCTGAGTTTTCCCACCCTTGCCACCAACCCACGCCAGGAGGCGCTGCTGAGGGGGCGGGTTGACCCATGCTGTCCGGTTGAAAAGAAAAAACTTGGGCCTGGCCACTCTGGCCTGCCCCGGATAAGGAGGCTGCTCGCCCAGAGGTTTGGTTTCCACCCATTGCTGCCTCAATCGGCCCACTGGCCGTCGACTCCACCTCCCCTGCCGCCGCTGTACTCGGCAACGATGGGGGATTGGCCCGAGACCGCTCCTGTGCCCTGCGGGAGGCACCCCTAGTGCCATAGGGCAACGATCCAGGCCCCACTTCTACTAAGCCCTCCGTTCCCCGAAGTCCCACCGGTGTGGACTCCGGCAACCGACTGGGGACAGAACGCCCACGGGCAGCTGTTTTTGCCCGGGCTCCCTGTGCCGCCCCCTGTTTTCCCCGTGGCCGGCTAGATGGCGAGCGGCCCGACTCCCAACGGCCCGCAGGCCGCGCCCGTTCAGACCGGACCGCTGCGCGACGCCCAGCCATGTTCTCCCCGCTTCTCTTGCCACCCTCAAAATAAATGAAAATAACAAACAAAGAATCAAAATGAACAAAACAATAAAGGAAAATAAAAAAGTTTTTTTTTTTAATCGGCTGCGCCGCACTGAAGCCAAAATCACTATATGTCATTGATTACATCCATACAACAAATAGGAAATACGGTTATATAGCAAAAGCAACAAGTGGTATTTCCAAATTCTCTGCTAGTATTACATAGTATTACGAAATTCTATCTTCTATCTTCTACTGGGTATGATAATCTTAAGTACTCGTTGGCTAAGGAATTACATTATGTCACTGATTACATCGATACAACGAATAGGATATATACCTGCTATAAACATATAGCATGCATGCTACAGACATGATTACATGTATAGCATGTATATTACATGTATAGCATGCATGCTACAGACACCTTAAATACTCTGCTAAGAAATCGCTTTATGTCATTTATTGCATCCAAAGAATGTATTCATTGCATCCAAAGAATGTAATCAATGTAGTAGTGAATACTACTACATCGTATATTACATTGTATTATGGAATACTCTATTCTCTGTTCTTATTACAAAGAATTATGAAAGTCTATCCTACTGGGTATGATCTTAAAATAGTTTTTCAGATGTATTAAATCAACTAGTGCTACTACTATCATTACTATGCCGTGTTATGAAATTCTATCTTCAACTGCATATGATTTCCTATGCATATGATTTCCTATTTCCTATTCGTTGTATGGATGTAGTCAATGACATACAGTGATTTCTTAGCCGAGTACTTCACGTGATTTTAGCATGATTTTAGCATGCATGCTATATGAATATATTTGTTGTATGGATGTAATCAATGCCATGCAGCAATGTCTTAGCCAACACGTATTTAAGATTATCTCATAGGCAGTTGAAGACACTGCATAGTAATGATAGTAGTAGCACTTGTTGATTTAATACATCTGAAAAACTATTTCAAGATCATACCCAGTGGGATAGACTTTCATAATACTTTGTAATAAGAACAGAGAATAGAGTATTCCATAATACAATGTAATATACGATGTAGTAGTATTCACTACTACATTGATTACATTCTTTGGATGCAATGAATACATTCTTTGGATGCAATGAATGACATAAAGCGATTTCTTAGCCGAGTATTTAAGGTGTCTGTAGCATGCATGCTATACATGTAATATACATGCTATACATGTAATCATGTCTGTAGCATGCATGCTATATGGATATAGCAGGTATATATCCTATTCGTTGTATCGACGTAATCAGTGACATAATGTAATTCCTTAGCCAATGAGTACTTAAGGTTATCATACCCAGTAGATGGATGTAATCATTGACATGTAATCATTGACGTATGGATGTAATCATTGACATACAGTGATTTCTTAGCCGAGTACTTCACGTGACTTTAGTATGCATGCTATATGAATACATTCGTTGTATGGATGTAATTAATGCCATGCAGCAATGTCTTAGCCAACATGTATTTATCTCATAGGCAGTTGAAAATAGAATTTCATAACACTGCATAGTAATGATACTAGTAGCACTAGTTGATTTAATACATCTGAAAAACTATTTCAAGATCATACCCAGAAGGATAGACTTTCATAATACTTTGTAATAATAACAGAGAATATAGTATTCCATAATACAATGTAATATACGATGTAGTAGTATTCACTACTACATTGATTACATTCTTTGGATACAATGAATACATTCTTTGGATGCAATGAATGACATAAAGCGATTTCTTAGCCGAGTATTTAAGGTGTCTGTAGCATGCATGCTATACTTGTAATATACATGCTATACATGTAATCATGTCTGTAGCATGCATGCTATACATGTAATATACATGCTATACATGTAATCATGTCTGTAGCATGCATGCTATATGGATATAGCAGGTATATATACTATTCGTTGTATCGACGTAATCAGTGACATAATGTAATTCCTTAGCCAACGAGTACTTAAGGTTATCATACCCAGTAGAAGATAGAATTTCGTAATACTATGTAATACTAGCAGAGAATTTGGAAATACCACTTGTTGCTTTTGCTATATAACCGTATTTCCTATTCGTTGTATGGATGTAATCAATGACATACAGTGATTTGTTAGCCGAGTACTTCACTTGACTTTAGCATGCATGCTATATGAATATATTCGTTGCATGGATGTAATCAATGCCATGCAGCAATGTCTTAGCCAACACGGATTTATCTCATAGGCAGTAGAAGATAGAATTTCGTAATACTATGTAATGCTAGCAGAGATTTTGGAACTACCACTAGTTGCTTTTGCTATATAACCGTATTTCCTATTCGTTGTAATCAATGATATATAGTGATTCCTTAGCAGAGTACTTCACGTGACTTTAGCATGCATGCTATATGAATACATTCGTTGTATGGATGTAATCAATGCCATACAGCAATTTCTTAGCCAACACGTATTTAAGATTATCTCATAGGCATTTGAAGATATAATTTCATAACACTGCATAGTAATTATAGTAGTAGCACTAGTTGATTTAATACATATGAAAAACTATTTCAGGATCATACCCAGTAGGATAGACTTTCATAATACTTTGTAATAATAACAGAGAATAGAGTATTCCATAATACAATGTAATATACGATGTAATAGTATTCACTACTACATTTATTACGTTCTTTGGATGCAATGAATACATTCTTTGGATGCAATGAATGACATAAAGCGATTTCTTAGCCGAGTATTTAAGGTGTCTGTAGCATGCATGCTATACATGTAATATACATGCTATACTTGTAATCATGTCTGTAGCATGCATGCTATATGGATATAGCAGGTATATATCCTATTCGTTGTATCGATGTAATCAGTGACATACTGTAATTCCTTAGCCAATGAGTACTTAAGGTTCTCATACCCAGTAGAAGATAGAATTTCGTAATACTATGTAATGCTAGCAGAGAATTTGGAAATACCACTAGTTGCTTTTGCTATATAACCGTATTTCCTATTCGTTGTATGGATGTATTCAATGCCTCTTTTGATGCAATGAATACATTCTTTGGAAGCAATGAATGACATAAAGCGATTTCTTAGCCGAGTATTTAAGGTGTCTGTAGCATGCATGCTATGCATTTAATATACATGCTATACATTGTATTAAGAACAGAGAATAGAGTATTCCATAATACAATGTAATATACGATGTAGTAGTATTCACTACTACATTGATTACATTCTTTGGATGCAATGAATACATTCTTTGGATGCAATGAATGACATAAAGCGATTTCTTAGCCGAGTATTTAAGGTGTCTGTAGCATGCATGATATGCATGTAATATTCATGCTATACATGTAATCATGTCTGTAGCATGCATGCTATATGGATATAGCAGGTATATATCCTATTCGTTGTATCGATGCAATCAGTGACATAATGTAATTCCCTAGCCAACGAGTACTTAAGGTTATCATACCCAGTAGAAGATAGAATTTCGTAATACTATGTAATACTGACTGTACAGAGGGCTGGATCGATGGAGTCGTTGACCGATGAGCCTTTGGGGTATGATAGGTGGTGTATGAGGCGAAACTCACCTGGCGTTCTCTTCGGCACCACCCCCGGAGGCGATACCCGGAGATTCTCCAAGGGAGCGGCTGCATACGGCCCCACCACCCTGCCCGCATCCAGCTCCTTATGTCATTCATTGCATCCAAAGAATGTATTCATTGCATCCAATGAATGTAATCAATGTAGTAGTGAATACTACTACATCGTATATTACATTGTATTGTTATGGAATACTCTATTCTCTGTTCTTATTACAAAGTATTATGAAAGTCTATCCTACTGGGTATGATCTTGAAATAGTTTTTCAGATGTATTAAATCAACTAGTGCTACTACTATCATTACTATGCAGTGTTATGAAATTCTATCTACTACTGCCTATGAGATACATACGTGTTGGCTAAGAAATTGCTGCATGGCATTGATTACATCCATGCAACGAATATATTCATATAGCATGCATGCTAAAGTCACGTGAAGTACTCGGCTAAGAAATCACTGAATGTCATTGATTACATCCATACAACGAATAGGAAATACGGTTATATAGCAAAAGCAACTAGTGGTATTTCCAAATTCTCTGCTAGCATTACATAGTATTATGAAATTCTATCTTCTACTGGGTATGAGAACCTTAAGTACTCGTTGGCTAAGGAATTACAGTATGTCACTGATTACATCGATACAACGAATAGGATATATACCTGCTATATCCATTTGCCGTGCAGGGGAATACTTTTCGCCAAATGAACCAACAGACACTTAATGGCATTAAATAGGCCACAACTTTTATTAACGATAGAGCGTTGACCAGCATGGGGGAGAATCGAACCAGCCCTCTTGTGGTCCCCTGACCACAAGGCAGCCACACGCAACATCATCAGGTATGCACGAGGCCCTTCAACACCCCCTTGGGCTCCCCATGCCCCCAATGCCCTGATGGATGAAAAGGGGAGGTGACCACCTCTTGGGAACCTGTTGAGGCGTGAACCCCTGCCGGGTTCCGGGCCACCCGGAAATGTGGATCTGCCGCCCGAGCTCATCCTCCATGAGTGATGGCCTTTCGGCACCGCTTACCCACAACCTCTTACGGAGGTCCCCCACAAAAGCATGCCAGCACGCAGGCTGGGCTTGCTTGCCAATGGTTCCTCCCCCATGCCCAAAACCCGCCAGTTGTGACAAAGGATGTTAGCAATATAACAAACATAACATGAGCATACCGTAACATATAAATTCTTAACATTTTTTATTCATCTTAAATTCCAACAAAGTTGGCACATGTAATTAGAATAATCCACTGTAAATAGGGAGGGAGGGTGGGCAACCTCGTCGGCAGAGAAGCGGGAAAGAGGCAGAAGCCTCCCCGACGCTTCCCTATAAGGCGCGGGCAAAGGAGGCTGCGAAGAGCCGACCTGGCCCCCTCCTTCCCCAGCCGTCCTCTTGCCGCGCTCCCGGTCGCCGCCCCAGGGATCGCTGGGACGTGTAGTCCCCTTCCCTGCCTTTCTTCGGCGAGGGCTTCCCCGCAGCAGCAAACGCGCCTGGGGTAAGTCCCATTCGCCCTTGGGAATACTTTTCGCCAAATGAACCAACAGACACTTAATGGCATTAAATAGGCCACAACTTTTATTAACGATAGAGCGTTGACCAGCATGGGGGAGAATCGAACCAGCCCTCTTGTGGTCCCCTGACCACAAGGCAGCCACACGCAACGTCATCAGGTATGCACGAGGCCCTTCAACACCCCCTTGGGCTCCCCGTGCCCCCAATGCCCTGATGGATGAAAAGGGGAGGTGACCACCTCTTGGGAACCTGTTGAGGCGTGAACCCCTGCCGGGTTCCGGGCCACCCGGAAATGTGGATCTGCCGCCCGAGCTCATCCTCCATGAGTGATGGCCTTTCGGCACCGCTTACCCACAACCTCTTACGGAGGTCCCCCACAAAAGCATGCCAGCACGCAGGCTGGGCTTGCTTGCCAATGGTTCCTCCCCCATGCCCAAAACCCGCCACAGAGCAAGGGGATGGGTTCCTCCAACCCCGCGCTCCCGCCAACGCTCTTACAAACCGGAAAAGCCCAACAAAGTGTGCCTCAAATCATCCAACCAGAAGTCCATCCCCCATTCGGAGAGATGGACTCCATCCGCTCTATATAGAGCCCATTAACGATGACAAATGTCAGGGTGTGTGATGTACACACCACCTTCCGTAACAAGGAACTTGGCCACCATTTTGTTGACTTTTTTGCGGGCCACGTCAACCTTTTTTGGGGAAACGGCCCCCCTCCAAGTACGCCGCTCTAACAAGGCGGACCACCAGATACGAAGCCCAGGAAAACGACAAGCAAGTTGCTTGAAGTCACGTCTGATGGCATCAGCTAAACCCACTGCTGTCACACTAGTGAGGTCGTTCTCTCCAAGATGTACCACCACAATGTCAGGAACCCCGGTGCGATGAATAGCCGAATCCAGATCCCTTTCCAGGGATGCCCAGCGCATGCCTCGGCGGCCCGCCCAGGAGATACGATAACGACCAACCAGGCCCAGGTCATTGTTCCAACCGGATCTTACTGCATAGCGCGCAGCCCAATGGACGATACTGTGCCCGATAACCAGCACTTTCGGGGTAACCTGGACCAAACCTGCAAAATGGAATACGTTATAGAAAACGTTACAGCAACAAATCTGGACGCACATATTTCTTATATGCCACTGAACGCCACCGGCCCACTGCCCTGAGCTCATCCGGAGGCACTCCAGAAGCAGCTGCTTCGGTTGCCGCCCCAATTCGAAATGAGTGGGTGCCGAATTGTTTTGACGGAAGGCCCAGCTGGTGGAGCGTGCTCCTCAAAACAGCCCCAAACTGATACCTTGACAAGCAAGTGCCATTTTCGTGAATCAACAAAGGGCCGTCGATCTTTGGCCTCACAGCTAAAAAGGCCCCCACGATGGTGACCGGGCAGGGAGCGTCACCCCAATCCTTCCTTAACACTATATAGGATCCTCTACCCAGCTGATCAGTTTTTGAACGGCGAAGAGTGATGTGCAGCTCTTCGTCAGTGAGTTGCACATCTCCCCTCGCAACTGCTTGATCGCCCGTGCCTGAACGGGACCCCGATACAAGCTCTGAGCACCGGAAGGCCCCAAAAAAGGCAAGAGTAAACGCTGCCGCAAAAAGGGCAACTTCGTAACCGTCGGAGCATACAGCAGGCAATTGAATCACCATGTTCCTCAAAATGTCTAACGAAATAGGCCGCCTGGGGTCAGCTGTAGCTGGGCTGATCCTCTTCCATCCTGCGATGGCTTTCCGGATCAGAAAGGATGATGAGGGATCCCACCAACCCCTGGTTTTGCAGAAAAAGGATAGCCCCACCACTTGGATGTTCATGGACCCCGGGGACATTTTGCGGGAACGTAAATGGACGAGGTAGCGCAGCACTAAATCCTCTGTTGGAGGTAAGGCCCTAAGGCCCTCTTCCTGCTCCATGTAATCCATGTAACCCCGAACTGCTGCTGTATAAGTGTTGCCGGAGCGAGGGAATGTTCCACGGCCTTGAGGATCATTCCAGGCCAATCCTCCACAACTCCTCCGGGAAACGGTCTGGACACATGTTCGCCTCTGGCGCCAACTGGCGAAACCTCTGTTCCTGGAACCGAGACAGAGCGTCAGCGATTTCATTAGTGGCGCCCGGGACATGACGGGCCGCAAAGGAGATGTTGCTCCCCAAGCAAACCCTGACTAGTATCCTCACTAAACCCATTACCCGGGGGGATTTGCTCGATTGCCGATTTATAATGCGCACAACCGCTTGATTGTCGCACCAGAATAAAACTTTGCTGTCCTGAAATAAATCTTTCCACACGATAACTGCCGCCACAATTGGAAATAGTTCCAAGAAGGTAAGGTCCCGAAGGATAGGGGACCCCGACCATTCCTGTGGCCACCTCTCGGCGAACCAACGGTTACAAAAGAAAACTCCAAACCCCAGACTACCCGATGCATCGGAATGCACTTGAAAAGATGTTTCCGGGGAGACTGGCGTCTGCCAGATAGATACCCCATTGAAACTTGCTAGGAAGTCATGCCACACACGTAAATCTTCTTTCAGTGACCGTGATAAACGTATATGATGGTGTGGCGCCTTGATGCCCGCTGTAGCTCTGGCCAGGCGTGCACAGAATGCCCTGCCAGGTGAAACAGCCTTACAGGCAAAGTTTAAGTGTCCCAAAATACTTTGCATTTCTTTTAAGGTACACTTCCTCTTTGACAAAAGCTGCCCTAGCAAAGCCCTCAGCGCCAACACCTTGTCTTCTGGCAATTTGGATAAACCAGCCACCGAATCCAACGTAATACCCAGATAGGTCAAACAGGAAGACGGGCCTTCAGTCTTCTCTGCTGCCAGTGGCACCCCCAATTCCTCGGCCAACATTTGAAACATTAACAACTTATCATGGCATGCAGAGGTTCCCGCCGGGCCAATGAGCAAAAAGTCATCTAAGTAGTGCGTGATATGCGGGCTCCCAGAGCAGTACTTCATAACCCATTCTAAAAAGGTACTGAAGGATTCAAAGGCAAAGCATGCGATGGAGCACCCCATCGGCATGGCCTTGTCCACATACCAAGAATTCCAAAAGTTGCACCCCAGTAAACAAAAATCCTCTGGATGTACCGGCAACAGTCTGAAGGCTGATTGAATATCGCACTTGGCGAGTAACGCCCCAGGGCCGCAATCCTTGACCAATGATATTGCCTGGTCTAAGGATGCATAGGTGACCGAGCTGAGCTCAGGAGCAATCCCGTCATTCACTGACGTCCCTTTCGGATAGGACAAATGGTGTATTAGTCTAAATTGTCCCGGGGCCTTCTTGGGGACTACCCCTAATGGTGACACTCGCAAATTAGGTAGGGGTGGCTTGGGATATGGGCCAGCCATGCGGCCAGCCTGGCACTCTTTCCGGATCTTGTCTGCCACCACTTCAGGCATTTGCATAGCAGACTTCAGATTTGGGCTAGTAGTAGCCTCCCGCTTTCCCTCGTATGGAATGCGAAAACCCACCGCAAATCCAGAAGCCAGGTACTCAGCTGACTCCCGATTTGGATAGTCCTTTAACAGTGCCAACAAGGCGGCAACCTTAACGGGGGAGATAGCCAAGGTGGTAAGTTCCAAAGGGACTTCATTCTGCTTTTTGGGTCCCCGCTGCGCTTGAGTTCGCCGATCCACTCCCCTTCTTGGCGGTGGATCGGCCGGATCGAAAGGGGCGACTCGAAACCTGACGATTGCAGTCGTGTTTTCCATGCCCTCCCCCACAAGCTTCACAGCTGTGTTCAAATCTACAGCGGCGACGTTGGCAGGACCCTTTTTGGAAATCCCAACATAGGCCTTTCACCTCCCTCTTGCCACTTGACCAGCGCCTCTCAGGCTCATTTCTCTGGACATAGGGGCCCACTTTTACCATCCAAGAGTCCCTTTCCCTTAAATCCCATCTAGCTTGCGCATTGTTGGACGCTTTTTCCCTGGCTTTTGTGTCATACATTACCGCAGCCGCATCTCCTGATAGTACCATGGCCTCCATGACATTATTGAAGTGCCGTATCAAATGCCATCCCCGTTCAGGGAAGGCCCCGGCTACTAGGCACATATATTCCCCATACCCCCTGATCCAGTTCGTAAAGGTTCTCTCAACCGCTACCCGATCCCTGCGAGGCCGCCTTTTCTTAATACCAGTTTTGGGGGCATCATCATCGGGTCTCACAAATTCAAAAACATCAACATAATAACCTAACAGGGCCCGCATGCGCTGCTTCCTGGATAGATGGGTCCCAGGTGGATCATCCCCCGCCGGGAAACCAATTGGGGGTTGAGTTGGCTTTCCCATCCCTGCTCCCTCCTTATAGTATACTCTGGTGGCTTCTCGAAAGCCTGCTAGCCATGCCGGGATGCCCGGAACCATGGCCCCTTGGAGCCAATATGCAACGTCCTTTTGGCCCACCACCATCTCATCTTCAGAAGATGAGGACTCACTAGAAGAGCTTGCCCTGGAGCGCCTGCCATGCTCGTGCCTTCTGCGCTTCCTGCCTTTTGACTCAGCAAGGACGCTGTCTCCTGTCACGGACGGTGCTTGCCCAGGAGCTGAAGCTCCAGGAGCAGGAGCTGAAGCGGCTGGCAAAGCTTGCCTTTCTTCCGCTACAGTCCCTGATGTCTCCGTTACAGACAACACCATAGGGGCTGGAGTCACCCGGCCATCAACACCGGCCTGTTCATTTAAAGTTAATTGTTGACTATTAACATGAACGTGTTGCTGCCTAGCCACCCTGGCGTCCCGCCGAGCCAATACAGGCTCCCCTGGTTCCTGCCAGCTGCCTACCAACCCCAATGGGGCAGCAGTCATAACCCCCCCCCCCATACTCGGGGCTGCCGGGAAGCGCACCACAGGACTCCCAGGCCGCTGACCTGCTAAGTGCCCATGTGGGTACAGTTGAGGCCAATTTGACTGCATCCCCACAGTGGGCCATGAATTTTGCATGCCCATATATGGCCAGGTTGTATGACTCCCCATAGGCCACCCAGACTGGCCACTGCCCACCTGAACCATGCCCTGGGCAGTGGGAGGGTACCACTGGACAGGGGCTGAGTTTTCCCACCCTTGCCACCAACCCACGCCAGGAGGCGCTGCTGAGGGGGCGGGTTGACCCATGCTGTCCGGTTGAAAAGAAAAAACTTGGGCCTGGCCACTCTGGCCTGCCCCGGATAAGGAGGCTGCTCGCCCAGAGGTTTGGTTTCCACCCATTGCTGCCTCAATCGGCCCACTGGCCGTCGACTCCACCTCCCCTGCCGCCGCTGTACTCGGCAACGATGGGGGATTGGCCCGAGACCGCTCCTGTGCCCTGCGGGAGGCACCCCTAGTGCCATAGGGCAACGATCCAGGCCCCACTTCTACTAAGCCCTCCGTTCCCCGAAGTCCCACCGGTGTGGACTCCGGCAACCGACTGGGGACAGAACGCCCACGGGCAGCTGTTTTTGCCCGGGCTCCCTGTGCCGCCCCCTGTTTTCCCCGTGGCCGGCTAGATGGCGAGCGGCCCGACTCCCAACGGCCCGCAGGCCGCGCCCGTTCAGACCGGACCGCTGCGCGACGCCCAGCCATGTTCTCCCCGCTTCTCTTGCCACCCTCAAAATAAATGAAAATAACAAACAAAGAATCAAAATGAACAAAACAATAAAGGAAAATAAAAAAGTTTTTTTTTTTAATCGGCTGCGCCGCACTGAAGCCAAAATCACTATATGTCATTGATTACATCCATACAACAAATAGGAAATACGGTTATATAGCAAAAGCAACAAGTGGTATTTCCAAATTCTCTGCTAGTATTACATAGTATTACGAAATTCTATCTTCTATCTTCTACTGGGTATGATAATCTTAAGTACTCGTTGGCTAAGGAATTACATTATGTCACTGATTACATCGATACAACGAATAGGATATATACCTGCTATAAACATATAGCATGCATGCTACAGACATGATTACATGTATAGCATGTATATTACATGTATAGCATGCATGCTACAGACACCTTAAATACTCGGCTAAGAAATCGTTTTATGTCATTCATTGCATCCAAAGAATGTATTCATTGCATCCAAAGAACGTATTTAATGTAGTAGTGAATACTATGACATCGTATATTACATTGTATTATGGAATACTATATTCTCTGTTATTTCAGACAGCTGCCTTTCCACTGTGCGCCACAAGAGGCTCAATCTAGTAGTAGCACTAGTAGCACTAGTTGATTTAGCATTAGTTGATTTAATTCAACCAATCTAGTAGTAGCACTAGTTGATTTAATACATCTGAAAAACTATTTCAAGATCATACTCAGTAGGATAGACTTTCATAATACTTTGTAATAAGAACAGAGAATAGAGTATTCCATAATACAATGTAATATACGATGTAGCAGTATTCACTACTACATTGATTACATTCTTTGGATGCAACGAATACATTCTTTGGATGCAATGAATGACATAAAGCGATTTCTTAGCCGAGTATTTAAGGGGTCTGTAGCATGCATGCTATGCATGTAATATACATGCTATACATGTAATCATGTCTGTAGCATGCATGCTATATGGATATAGCAGGTATATATCCTATTCGTTGTATCGATGTAATTAGTGACATACTGTAATTCCTTAGCCAACGAGTACTAAAGGTTCTAATACCCAGTAGAAGATAGAATTTCGTAATACTATGTAATGCTAGCAGAGAATTTGGAAATACCACTAGTTGCTTTTGCTATATAACCGTATTTCCTATTCGTTGTATGGATGTAATCAATGCCATACAGCAATTTCTTAGCCAACACGTATTTAAGATTAAATCATAGGCAGTTGAAGATAGAATTTCATAACACTGCATAGTAATAGTAGTAGCACTGGTTGATTTAATACATCTGAAAAACTATTTCAAGATCATACCCAGTAGGATAGACTTTCATAATACTATGTAATAATAACAGAGAATAGAGTATTCCATAATACAATGTAATATACGATGTAGTAGTATTCACTACTACATTGATTACATTCTTTGGATGCAATGAATACATTCTTTGGATGCAATGAATGACATAAAGCGATTTCTTAGCCGAGTATTTAAGGGGTCTGTAGCATGCATGCTATACATGTAATATACATGCTATACATATAATCATGTCTGTAGCATGCATGCTATATGGATATAGCAGGTATATATCCTATTCGTTGTATCGACGTAATCAGTGACATAATGAAATTCCTTAGCCAACGAGTACTTAAGGTTATCATACCCAGTAGAAGATAGAATTTCATAATACTATGTAATGCTAGCAGAGAATTTGGAAATACCACTAGTTGCTTTTGCTATATAACCGTATTTCCTATTCGTTGTATGGATGTAATCAATGACATACAGTGATTTCTTAGCCGAGTACTTCACGTGACTTTAGCATGCATGCTATATGAATATATTCGTTGCATGGATGTAATCAATGCCATGCAGCAATTTCTTAGCCAACACGTATTTATCTCATAGGCAGTAGTAGATAGAATTTCATAACACTGCATAGTAATGATAGTAGTAGCACTAGTTGATTTAATACATCTGAAAAACTATTTCAAGATCATACCCAGTAGGATAGACTTTCATAATACTTTGTAATAAGTACATAGAATAGAGGATTCCATAATACAATGTAATATACGATGTAGTGGTATTCACTACTACATTGATTACATTCTTTGGATGCAATGAATACATTCTTTGGATGCAATGAATGACATAAGGCGATTTCTTAGCTGAGTATTTAAGGTGTCTGTAGCATGCATGCTATCTGGATATAGCAGGTATATATCCTATTCGGTGTATCGATGTAATCAGTGACATAATGTAATTCCTTAGCCAACGAGTACTTAAGGTTATCATACCCAGTAGAAGATAGAATTTCGTAATACTATGTAATGCTAGCAGAGAATTTGGAAATACCACTAGTTCCTTTTGCTATATAACCGTATTTCCTATTCGTTGTAATCAATGACATACAGTGATTTCTTAGCCGAGTACTTCCCGTGACTTTAGCATGCATGCTATATGAATATATTCGTTGCATGGATGTAATCAATGCCATGCAGCAATGTCTTAGCCAACACGTTTTTATCTCATAGGCAGTTGAAGATAGAATTTCGTAATACTATGTAATGCTAGCAGAGATTTTGGAACTACCACTAGTTGCTTTTGCTATATAACCGTATTTCCTATTCGTTGTAATCAATGACATATAGTGATTCCTTAGCCGAGTACTTCACGTGACTTTAGCATGCATGCTATATGAATATATTCGTTGCATGGATGTAATCGATGCCATGCAGCAATTTCTTAGCCAACACGTAATTAAGATTATCTCATAAGCAGTTGAAGATAGAATTTCATAACACTGCATAAGAACAATAGTCAATCTAGTAGTATAGGTAAAAGGTAAAGGTATCCCCTGTGCAAGCACCGAGTCATGTCTGATCCTTGGGGTGACGCCCTCTAGCGTTTTCATGGCAGACTCAATACGGGGTGGTTTGCCAGTGCCTTCCCCAGTCATGACCGTTTACCCCCCAGCAAGCTGGTTACTCATTTTACCGACCTTGGAAGGATGGAAAGCTGAGTCAACCTTGAGCCGGCTGCTGGGATTGAACTCCGAGCCTTATGGGCAAAGCTTTCAGACAGCTGCCTTTCCACTCTGCGCCACAAGAGGCTCAATCTAGTAGTAGCACTAGTAGCACTAGTTGATTTAGCATTAGTTGATTTAATTCAACCAATCTAGTAGTAGCACTAGTTGATTTAATACATCTGAAAAACTATTTCAAGATCATACTCAGTAGGATAGACTTTCATAATACTTTGTAATAAGAACAGAGAATAGAGTATTCCATAATACAATGTAATATACGATGTAGCAGTATTCACTACTACATTGATTACATTCTTTGGATGCAACGAATACATTCTTTGGATGCAATGAATGACATAAAGCGATTTCTTAGCCGAGTATTTAAGGTGTCTGTAGCATGCATGCTATACATGTAATATACATGCTATACATGTAATCATGTCTGTAGCATGCATGCTATATGGATATAGCAGGTATATATCCTATTCGTTGAATCGACGTAATCAGTGACATAATGTTACTCTATAGCCAACGAGTACTTAAGTTTATCATACCCAGTAGAAGATAGAATTTCATAATACTATGTAATGCTAGCAGAGAATTTGGAAATACCACTAGTTGCTTTTGCTATATAACCGTATTTCCTATTCGTTGTATGGATGTAATCAATGACAAACAGGGATTTCTTAGCCGAGTACTTCACGTGACTTTAGCATGCATGCTATATGAATATATTGGTTGCATGGATATAATCAATGCCATGCAGCAATGTCTTAGCCAACACGTATTTATCTCATAGGTAGAAGAAGATAGAATCTCATAACACTGCATAGTAATGATAGTAGTAGCACTAGTTGATTTAATACATCTGAAAAACTATTTCAAGATCATACCCAGTAGGATAGACTTTCATAATACTTTGTAATAATAACAGAGAATAGAGTATTCCGTAATACAATGTAATATACGATGTAGTAGTATTCACTACTACATTGATTACATTCTTTGGATGCAATGAATGACATAAAGTGATTTTTTAGCCGAGTATTTAAGGGGTCTGTAGCATGCATCCTATACATGTAATATACATGCTATACATGTAATCATGTCTGTAGCATGCATATATATGCATGTATATCCTATTCGTTGTATCGATGTAATCAGTGACATAATGTAATTCTTTAGCCAACGAGTACTTAAGGTTATCATATCAACGAGTAAAGGTTATCATAGAAGATAGAATTTCGTAATACTATGTAATGCTAGCAGAGAATTTGGAAATACCACTAGTTGCTTTTGCTATATAACCGTATTTCCTATTCGTTGTAATCAATGACATATAGTGATTCCTTAGCCGAGTACTTCACGTGACTTTAGCATGCATGCTATATGAATACATTCGTTGTATGGATATAATCAATGCCATACAGCAATTTCTTAGCCAACACGTATTCAAGATTAAATCATAGGCAGTTGAAGATAGAATTGCATAACACTGCATAGTAATGATAGTAGTAGCACTAGTTGATTTAATACATCTGAAAAACTAGAGCCGTTGCCGCCATAAACGCGCGGCGGCCATTGCGGAAGCGGAGGCCCCGCGAGGACAAAGAACTCGCCGCGGCGTGCCGTTCCCAGGTAGGGGCCACTCCCCCTTCAAAAGGCACGCCGCTCACCTGAGGCGGAGGGGGCGGGGACGGGGCAGCGGCTGGCTTATAAGGCGCTAGCGGCCTGGCCAGGCACATTGCTGCCCGCTCCACGGCCACCCCTCTCTTCCTTTCCTGTCTTCTTCGCCTCGACCCCAACAGCGTTCGTTACCTGAGCAAGAGTTCTTTTCGACTCGCGGCTACGCATTCACCGACGGGTATTTAAAAAAAAAAAGAGAGAGAGAGAGAGAGAGCCTAGTGGGGGGGGGGTTTCCCTTCGGGGTTCCAGTTCCGGGTGTTCATTGTTCTCATCGGGGCGGCAAGGCGTGATTCCTTCTACCCGGTTTCTCCCGGTTTTCGGCAGCATACGGCATGGCGCCAGCGGCTCTAAAAACCACTTCCAGGAGCACTAGCTCGCGAGCGCGCCCGCAGACCGCCCCTGCTTCCCCCTCCAGGGGAGCGGACGGCGGGACACGGGCAGCTCTTCGGCGCGGGGTGGGGTGGCGGGCCTTGGCCAGGGGGGAGCGCTCGGCTGCAAGCCGGGGGTCGCGTCGGTCCGGGACTTGCGCGGCTCTTTCAGCCACAGCCGCAGGAGGAGCAGGGGGCGGGAATTTGTCAGTACGCCATGGGCGCACGGGTTTACCTGCTCCGCCGCGGGACCCCTGACCCGGATGCAGCAGTTCCTTCTCCGAGGGGAGCGGCCACGAGGCTTCAGTTTTTTCCACCGGCCAGGCTCCCCTCTCAGTGCCTGGGGGTCCCGGGCCACTGCCCTCGGGGGCCTCCCCGGTGAAAAAACGGGGGATAGTGAGGGTATCTAGCCCGGAAGATCCCGCAGTAGGGGGGTCAGGAATAGGTCCGCATTCCGCTGCAACAGCAGGCGGGTCCGCCGGCTGCCCGCAAGGGCTCATGCCGGCTTTCGGTTGGGGTCCTCCGCCATGGGGACCCGCCATGTCCGGGGGTACTCACGGCACTAATCCGCCAGCCCCACCAGGGCCCCCCTGGTGTTTCGGGGGGGGGATGGGCCCCTTTCTCTCCTTATGGATTTCCTTCCTGGGGGATCCCAGGGGGGTTGGCAAGGCAAGTGGCTGGGGGGGTTTTACAGGGCTCGTCCGCGGAGGTTGGTGGGGGCAGGGCAACCGGTCGTTCAGCCCCCCGGCCGGCCGCCACAAGGGCACCGGCCGCTCGGCCCTCAGCTGCTCAATCGTCGGGCCGTGGGAAGGCGTCAGGATCATCCGCAGCCAAGGGGCGGAGCCGCCCACCCCCGCTCGCTGCGGGGACCTCCCGGGCCCCCCGTCCATCCTCTCTTCGCACAGAGGAGCTTACATCGGTGGACAGCCCCTCCCAACAGTCTGACCCTGGCGAGCAGCTATCCGAAGAGGAGGGGGGAATCCGGGCCGAGGAGCAGCCAGCCGAAAAAATGGGCGGTGAGTCTTCCACCTCCGACGAGGAGGATGGGGTTGGGCATTGGGATCCTGAGTACTGGCTGTGGGGGGAATGTGTCCCGGGGTTCCCATCTTGGCTGTTGCAATGCCGCCAAGAGGCCCGGGCGGGCATAAAGCAAATAATCACTATATGTCATTGATTCCTCGGCTAAGGAATCACTATATGTCATTGATTACAATGAATAGGAAATACGGTTATATAGCAAAAGCAACTAGTGGTAGTTCCAAAATCTCTGCTAGCATTACATAGTATTACGAAATTCTATCTTCTACTGCCTATGAGATAAATACTTGTTGGCAAAGACATTGCTGCATGGCATTGATTACATCCATGCAACCAATATATTCATATAGCATGCATGCTAAAGTCACGTGAAGTACTCGGCTAAGAAATCACTGTATGTCATTGATTACATCGAATAGGAAATACGGTTATATAGCAAAAGCAACTAGTGGTATTTCCAAATTCTCTGCTAGTATTACATAGTATTACGAAATTCTATCTTCTACTTGGTATGATAACCTATTACATCGTATATTACATTGTATTATGGAATACTCTATTCTCTGTTATTATTACAAAGTATTTTGAAAGTCTATCCTACTGGGTATGATCTTGAAATAGTTTTTCAGATGTATTAAATCAACTAGTGCTACTACTATCACTATCACTATTACTATGCAGTGTTATGAAATTCTATCTTCAATTGCCTATGAGATAATCTTAAATACGTGTTGGCTAAGAAATTGCTGTATGGCATTGATTACATCCATAAAACGAATGTATTCATATAGCATGCATGCTAAAGTCACGTGAAGTATTCGGCTAAGAAATCACTGTATGTCATTGATTACATCCATACAACGAATAGGAAATACGGTTATATAGCAAAAGCAACTAGTGGTATTTCCAAATTCTCTGCTAGCATTACATAGTATTACGAAATTCTATCTTCTACTGGGTATTAGAACCTTAAGTACTCGTTGGCTAAGGAATTACATTACGTCACTGATTACATCGATACAACGAATAGGATATACATGCATATATATGCATGCTACAGACATGATTACATGTATAGCATGTATATTACATGTATAGCATGCATGCTACAGACACCTTAAATACTCGGCTAAGAAATCGCCTTATGTCATTCATTGCATCCAAAGAATATATTCATTGCATCCAAATAATGTAATCAATGTAGTAGTGAATACTACTACATCGTATAATATATTGTATTATGGAATACTCTATTCTGTTATTATTACAAAGTATTATGAAAGTCTATCCTACTGGGTATGATCTTGAAATAGTTTTTCAGATGTATTAAATCAACCAGTGCTACTAGTATCATTACTATGGAGTGTTATGAAATTCTATCTTCAACTGCCTATGATTTAAACTTAAATACGTGTTGGCTAAGAAATTGCTGTATTGCATTGATTACATCCATACAACGAATAGGAAATACGGTTATATAGCAAAAGCAACTAGTGGTATTTCCAAATTCTCTGCTAGCATTACATAGTATTACAAAATTCCATCTTCTACTGGGTATTAGAACCTTAAGTACTCGTTGGCTAAGGAATTACAGTATGTCACTGATTACATCGATACAACGAATAGGATATATACCTGCTATATCCATATACCATGCATGCTACAGACATGATTACATGTATAGCATGTATATTACATGTATAGCATGCATGCTACAGACACCTTAAATACTCGGCTAAGATATCGCTTTTTGTCATTCATTGCATCCGAAGAATGTATTCATTTCATCCAAAGAACGTAATCAATGTAGTAGTGAATACTATTACATCGTATATTACATTGTATTATGGAATACTCTATTCTCTGTTATTATTACAAAGTATTATGAAAGTCTATCCTACTGGGTATGATCTTGAAATAGTTTTTCAGATGTATTAAATCTAGTGCTACTACTAACATTACTATGCAGTGTTATGAAATTCTATCTTCAACTGCCTATGAGATAAATACGTGTTGGCTAAGACATTGCTGCATGGCATTGATTACATCCATGCAACCAATATATTCATATAGCATTCATGCTAAAGTCACGTGAAGTACTCGGCTAAGAAATCACTGTATGTCATTGATGATATCGAATAGGAAATACGGTTATATAGCAAAAGCAACTAGTGGTACTTCCAAATTCTCTGCTAGCATTACATAGTATTACGAAATTCTATCTTCTACGATAACCTTAAGTACTCGTTGATATGATAACGTTAAGTACTCGTTGGCTAAGGAATTACATTATGTCACTGATTACATCGATACAACGAATAGGATATACATGCATATATATGCATGCTAAAGACATGATTACATGTATAGCATGTATATTACATGTATAGCATGCATGCTACAGACCCCTTAAATACTCGGCTAAGAAATCGCTTTATGTCATTCATTGCATCCAAAGAATGTATTCATTGCATCCAATGAATGTAATCAATGTAGTAGTGAATACTACTACATCGTAAATTACATTGTATTATGGAATACTCTATTCTCTGTTATTATTACAAAGTATTATGAAAGTCTATCCTACTGGGTATGATCTTGAAATAGTTTTTCAGATGTATTAAATCAACTAGTGCTACTACAATCATTACTATGCAGTGTTATGAAATTCTATCTTCAACTGCCTATGATTTAATCTTAAATACGTGTTGGCTAAGAAATTGCTGTATGGCATTGATTACATCCATACAACCAATATATTCATATAGCATGCATGCTAAATTCACGTGAAGTACTCTGCTAAGGAATCACTATATGACATTCATTACAACGAATAGGAAATACGGTTATATAGCAAAAGCAACTAGTGGTAGTTCCAAAATCTCTTCTAGCATTACATAGTATTACGAGATTCTATCTTCTACTGCCTATGAGATAAATACGTGTTGGCTAAGACATTGCTTCATGGCATTGATTACATCCATGCAACCAATATATTCATATATCATGCATGCTAAAGTCACGTGAAGTACTCGGGTAAGAAATCACTGTATGTCATTGATTACATCCATACAACGAATAGGAAATACGGTTATATAGCAAAAGCAACTAGTGGTATTCCCAAATTCTCTGCTAGCATTACATAGTATTACGAAATTCTATCTTCTACTTGGTATGATAACCTTAATTACTCGTTGGCTAAGGAATTACATTATGTCACTGATTACATTGATACAACGAATAGGATATATACCTGCTATATCCATATAGCATGCATGCTACAGACACCTTAAATACTCGGCTAAGAAATCGCTATAATTAATTGCATCCAAAGAATGTATTCATTGCATCCAAAGAGCGTAATCCAATGTAGTAAAGGTAAAGGTAAAGGTATCCCCTGTGCAAGCACCGAGTCATGCCTGACCCTTGGGGTGACGCCCTCTAGCGTTTTCTTGGCAGACTCAATACGGGGTGGTTTGCCAGTGCCTTCCCCAGTCATTACCGTTTACCCCCCAGCAGCAAGCTGGGTACTCATTTTACCGACCTCGGAAGGATGGAAGGCTGAGTCAACCTTGAGCCGGCTGCTGGGATTGAACCGCCAGCCTCATGGGCAGACAGTTTCAGACAGCATTTCTGCTGCCTTACCACCCTGCGCCACAAGAGGCTCTTTAATCAATGTAGTAGTGAATACTATTACATCGTATATTACATTGTATTATGGAATAATCTATTCTCTGTTATTATTACAAAGTATTATGAAAGTCTATCCTACTGGGTATGATCTTGAAATAGTTTTTCAGATGTATTAAATCAACTAGTGCTACTACTATCATTACTATGCAGTGTTATGAAATTCTATCTTCAACTGCCTATGAGATAATCTTAAATACGTGTTGGCTAAGACATTGCTGCATGGCATTGATTACATCCATACAACAAATATATTCATATAGCATGCATGCTAAAATCACGTGAAGTACTCGGCTAAGAAATTTCGTAATACTATGTAATGCTAGCAGAGATGTTGGAACTACCACTAGTTGCTTTTGCTATATAACCGTATTTCCTATTCGTTGTAATCAATGACATATAGTGATTCCTTAGCAGAGTACTTCAACCTATCTAGTAGTAGCACTAGTTGATTTAATACATCTGAAAAACTATTTCAAGATCATACTCAGTAGGATAGACTTTCATAATACTTTGTAATAAGAACAGAGAATAGAGTATTCCATAATAGCATGCATGCTATACATGTAATATACATGCTATACATGTAATCATGTCTGTAGCATGCATGCTATATGGATATAGCAGGTATATATCCTATTCGTTGAATCGACGTAATCAGTGACATAATGTTACTCTATAGCCAACGAGTACTTAAGTTTATCATAACCAGTAGAAGATAGAATTTCATAATACTATGTAATGCTAGCAGAGAATTTGGAAATACCACTAGTTGCTTTTGCTATATAACCGTATTTCCTATTCGTTGTATGGATGTAATCAATGACAAACAGGGATTTCTTAGCCGAGTACTTCACGTGACTTTAGCATGCATGCTATATGAATATATTGGTTGCATGGATATAATCAATGCCATGCAGCAATGTCTTAGCCAACACATATTTATCTCATAGGTAGAAGAAGATAGAATTTCGTAATACTATGTAATGCTAGCAGAGATTTTGGAAATACCACTAGTTGCTTTTGCTATATAACCGTATTTCCTATTCGTTGTATGGATGTAATCAATGCCATACAGCAATTTCTTAGCCAACACGTATTTAAGATTATCTCTTAGGCAGTTGAAGATAGAATCTCATAACACTGCATAGTAATGATAGTAGTAGCACTAGTTGATTTAATACATCTGAAAAACTATTTCAAGATCATACCCAGTAGGATAGACTTTCATAATACTTTGTAATAATAACAGAGAATAGAGTATTCCGTAATACAATGTAATATACGATGTAGTAGTATTCACTACTACATTGATTACATTCTTTGGATGCAATGAATGACATAAAGTGATTTCTTAGCCGAGTATTTAAGGGGTCTGTAGCATGCATCCTATACATGTAATATACATGCTATACATGTAATCATGTCTGTAGCATGCATATATATGCATGTACGGCCCCCCGTCCATCCTCTCTTCGCACAGAGGAGCTTACATCGGTGGACAGCCCCTCCCAACAGTCTGACCCTGGCGAGCAGCTATCCGAAGAGGAGGGGGGAATCTGGGCCGAGGAGCAGCCAGCCGAAAAAATGGGCGGTGAGACTTCCACCTCCGACGAGGAGGATGGGGTTGGGCATTGGGATCCTGAGTACTGGCTGTGGGGGGAATGTGTCCCGGGGTTCCCATCTTGGCTGTTGCAATGCCGCCAAGAGGTCCGGGCGGGCATAAAGCAAAAGCAACTAGTGGTATTTCCAAATTCTCTGCTAGCATTACATAGTATTACGAAATTCTATCTTCTACTGGGTATTAGAACCTTAAGTACTCGTTGGCTAAGGAATTACATTACGTCACTGATTACATCGATACAACGAATAGGATATACATGCATATATATGCATGCTACAGACATGATTACATGTATAGCATGTATATTACATGTATAGCATGCATGCTACAGACACCTTAAATACTCGGCTAAGAAATCGCTTTATGTCATTCATTGCATCCAAAGAATGTAATCAATGTAGTAGTGAATACTACTACATCGTATATTACATGGTATTATGGAATACTCTATTCTCAGTTATTACTCTATGGAATACTCTGTTATTACTCTATGGAATACTATGGAATACTCTGTTATTACTCTATGGAATACTCTATTCTCTCAATTTTGAAGCGCTGCATTTGTAGTCGGGATAGAGCATCCGCTATATCGTTGTCCACCCTTGGAACATGCTTGGCGGAAAAAGAAATGTTAAACTTTAAGCAGGTCAATACTAGGCGGTGCACCAAACGCATTACCCGCTCGGAGCGAGAAGACTGCCGATTGACAACCCTGACAACCGCCTGGTTATCACACCAAAAGGTAACCTATGGTTCTTGAACTCCTTGCTCCATATAACCACCACGGCCAAAATTGGAAAGAGCTCAAGGAACGTAAGATCCCTAAGGAGGCCCCCGGTTTTCCAACTGGCAGGCCAAGGTTGAGCGCACCATCTGTTATTGAAAAACACGCCGAAACCTAAACTCCCATCCGCATCAGATTGCACCTGCAGATCATCACCTAGGAGCAGCGGGGACTGCCAGATCGCCACACCATTAAATGATGACAAAAATGATAGCCAGATAGCCATGTCGGCTTTTATCTGCTTTGTGAGGCGAATGTGATGTTGGGGGGCTTGAATCCCGGCCGTTGCCTGAGCCAGGCGCCTGCAAAAGGCTCTCCCAGGTTTTACAGCCTTGCAGGCAAAATTTAGGTGGCCGAGAAGCTGCTGCATCTCCCGTAGGGTACACTTATTGCGGGCCAAGAGTGCGCGTAATTGACCTGACAGGGCCCCGAGTTTGTCCGCCGGCAGCCGTGAGCACCCTTCTCTGGAATCAATGGTAATCCCAAGATAGGTGAGCACCTCCGTTGGACCTTCCGTCTTCTCCTGAGCCAGCGGTATGCCGAGTTCATCAGCCAGCTCCTGAAATCCCAATAAGCGCTGGGCGCACTCCCCCGTCCCGGCTGAGCCGACCAAGAGGTAGTCGTCCAAATAGTGCGTGATATATGGCGACCCATCCCTCTCTTTTAAAGACCCATTTGACGAAGGAGCTGAATGTCTCAAAGGCCGCACATGCCACGGCACAGCCCATAGGCATGGACCTGTCCACGTACCACATGCCCCCAAATTTAAAACCCAGCAATGAGAAATCCCCGGGGTGCACCGGTAAGAGGCGGAAGGCTGACCTGATGTCACATTTTGCCATGAGGGCCCGCGGACCACAAGCCCTTACCAAGGCTACCGCATGATCGAAAGAGGCATATTTGACTGTACAGAGGGCTGGATCGATGGAGTCGTTGACCGATGAGCCTTTGGGGTATGATAGGTGGTGTATGAGGCGAAACTCACCTGGCGTTCTCTTCGGCACCACCCCCGGAGGCGATACCCGGAGATTCTCCAAGGGAGGGGCTGCATACGGCCCCACCACCCTGCCCGCATCCAGCTCCTTTCGCAGCTTTGCCTCCACGATCTCCGGCATTAGCCGAGCGGATTTTAAATTAGCGCAAGACGTGGCCACCCGATCCCCCGTGAATGGAATGCGGAACCCATGAGTGAATCCCTCCCTAAGGTTAGTGGCCGCGGCCTGATCCCGATAAGATGCAAGCAAAGGAAGAAGAGTTGATAGCCTGATGGGAGATGGAGCCTTAACGTGCAACCGAGCAGGGCTAGGAGGCATTAGCCTGCCCCTCCCCGCTGCCTCCCGCGAGTCCTCCTGAGGTGCCGGACCCACCCCCTTTTTTGGGAGTGGGCCGGCCCCTCCGAAAGGGCCGCTTGCTACACTCTATCTTGGGATGTGAACCCCCACACCCCTCGCATGCATGCGAGTACTTACATTTCTTCCTCTCGCACCCATTCTGGTTGTATTCCCAGCAAACGCCCGTCAGGTCTTTCCTGTATGAAGGGCGATTCCCCTCTGCCCCACCGGCTGACTTCTGCCGAGGACCAAATGCCCGGACCCAAAGGTCGGCCTATCCCATCTGGCCTCGGGGTTGCTGGATACCCGTCGCCGAAACGCTTCATCATATCCCAATGCTGCTGGCTCTCCTCCTAGCATCCTCGCATCCAACACATTCGACAAATGCCCAGCCAAGTGCGGGGCCCTCTCGGGGAAAACTGACGTGACCAGCCGGAGGTATCCAGCGAATCCCCTTGTCCAGGCAAGCAAAGAACTTTCGCCGTCATATGCAACCGGCGCCTCGTGGGGGCCCTTCACACTTGTACGTGCAGACCGCTCAAGGGGCCTAATGAACTTAAATAAATCCACACAGCAGCCGCTTAATGCCTCACCCCTTAGCTTGGTAGATAAATGGGTGCCAGGAGGAACATCACGATCCTTATACCCCAGTGGAGGGTCCTGCGTGCACCCCGAGCCCTGGATCTTGGCCCTGCCGGCCCGGGCCTCTTGGCGGCATTGTAACAGCCAAGATGGGACCCCCGGGACACATTCCCCCCGCAGCCAGTACTCAGGATCCCAATGCCCAACCCCATCCTCCTCGTCGGAGGTGGAAGACTCACCGCCCATTTTTTCGGCTGGCTGCTACTCGGCCCGGATTCCCCCCTCCTCTTCGGATAGCTGCTCGCCAGGGTCAGACTGTTGGGAGGGGCTGTTCACCGATGTAAGCTCCTCTGTGCGAAGAGATGATGGACGGGGGGCCCGGGAGGTCCCCGCAGCGAGCGGGGGTGGGCGGCTTCGCCCCTTGGCTGCGGACGATCCTGACGCCTTCCCACGGCCCGACGATTGAGCAGCTGAGGGCCGAGCGGCCGGTGCCCTTGTGGTGCCGGTGCCCCCAGCCACTTGCCCTGCCAACCCCCCTGGGATCCCCCAGGAAGGAAATCCATTAGGAGAGAAAGGGGCCCTTCCCCCCCGAAACCCCAAGGGGGCCCCTGGTGGGGCTGGCGGATAAGCGCCGTGAGTACCCCCGGGCATGGCGGGTCCCCATGGCGGAGGACCCCAACCGAAAGCCGGCATGAGCCCTTGCGGGCAGCCCACGGACCTGCCCGCTGTTGCAGCGGAATGTGGACCTATTCCTGACCCCCCTACTGCGGGATCTTCCGGGCTAGATACCCTCACTCTCCCCCGTTTTTTCACCGGGGAGGCCCCCGAGGGCAGTGGCCCGGGACCCCCAGGCACTGAGAGGGGAGCCTGGCCGTTGGAAAAAACTGAAGCCTCGTGGCCGCTCCCCTCGGAGAAGGAACTGCTGCATCCGTGCGAGGGGTCCCGCGGCGGAGCAAGTAAATGCGTGTGCAGGTAAACGCGTGCGCCCTCCTGCGGCTGTGGCTGAACGAGTCGCGCGAGTCCCGGACCGACGCGACCCCCGGCTTGCAGCCGAGCGCTCCCCCCCGGCCAAGGCCCGCCGCCCCGCCCCGCGCCGAAGAGCTGCCCATGTCCCGCCGGCCGCTCCCCCGGAGGGGGAAGCAGGGGCGGTCTGCGGGCGCGCTCGCGAGCTAGTGCTCCTGGAAGTGGTATTTGGAGCCGCTGGCGCCATGCCGTATGCTGCCGAAAACCGGGAGAAGCCGGGTATAAGGAATCACGCCTTGCCGCCCCGATGAGAACAATGAACACCCGGAACTGGAACCCCGACGGGAAACCCCCCCCCGCTAGGCTCTCTCTCTCTCTCTCTCTTTTTTTCATACCCGTCGGTGAATGCGTAGCCGCGAGTCGAGAAGAACTCTTGCTCAGGTAACGAACGCCTTTGGGGTCGAGGTGAAGAAGAGAGGAAAGGAAGAGAGGGGTGGCCGTGGAGCGGGCAGCAATGTGCCTGGCCAGGCCGCTAGCACCTTATAAGCCAGACGCTGCCCCATCCCCGCCCCCTCCGCCTCAGGTGAGCGGCGTGCCTCCTGAAGGGGGAGTGGCCCCTACCTGGGAACGGCACGCCGCGGCGAGTTCTTTGTCCTCGCGGGGCCTCCGCTTCCGCAATGGCCGCCGCGCGTTTATGGCGGCAGCGGCTCTAGTTTTTCAGATGTATTAAATCAACTAGTGCTACTACTATCATTACTATGCAGTGTGATGCAATTCTATCTTCAACTGCCTATGATTTAATCTTAAATACGTGTTGGCTAAGAAATTGCTGTATGGCATTGATTACATCCATACAACAAATGTATTCATATAGCATGCATGCTAAAGTCACGTGAAGTACTCGGCTAAGGAATCACTATATGTCATTGATTACAACGAATAGGAAATACGGTTATATAGCAAAAGCAGCTAGTGGTATTTCCAAATTCTCTGCTAGCATTACATAGTATTACGAAATTCTGTCTTCTACAGGGTATGAGAACCTTAAATACTTGTTGGCTAAGGAATTACAGTATGTCACTGATTACATTGATACAACGAATAGGATATATACCTGCTATATCCATATAGCATGCATGCTACAGACATGATTACATGTATAGCATGTATATTACATGCATAGCATGCATGCTACAGACACCTTAAATACTCGGCTAAGAAATCGCTTTATGTCATTCATTGCATCCAAACAATGTATTCATTGCATCCAAGGAATGTAATCAATGTAGTAGTGAATACTACTACATCGTATATTACATTGTATTATGGAATACTCTATTCTCTGTTATTATTACAAAGTATTATGAAAGTCTATCCTACTAGGTATGATCTTGAAATAGTTTTTCAGATGTATTAAATCAACCAGTGCTCCTAGTATCATTACTATGCAGTGTTATGAAATTCTATCTTCAACTGCCTATGACTTAATCTTAAATACGTGTTGGCTAAGAAATTGCTGTATGGCATTGATTACATCCATACAACCAATGTATCCATATAGCATGCATGCTAAATTCACGTGAAGTACTCTGCTAAGGAATCACTATATGACATTCATTACAACGAATAGGAAATACGGTTATATAGCAAAAGCAACTAGTGGTAGTTCCAAAATCTCTTCTAGCATTACATAGTATTAGGAGATTCTATCTTCTACTGCCTATGAGATAAATACGTGTTGGCTAAGACATTGCTGCATGGCATTGATTACATCCATGCAACCAATATATTCATATAGCATGCATGCTAAAGTCACGTGAAGTACTCGGGTAAGAAATGACTGTATGTCATTGATTACATCCATACAACGAATAGGAAATACGGTTATATAGCAAAAGCAACTAGTGGTATTTCCAAATTCTCTGCTAGCATTACATAGTATTACGAAATTCTATCTTCTACTTGGTATGATAACCTTAATTACACGTTGGCTAAGGAATTACATTATGTCACTGATTACATTGATACAACGAATAGGATATATACCTGCTATATCCATATAGCATGCATGCTACAGACACCTTAAATACTCGGCTAAGAAATCGCTATAATTCATTGCATCCAAAGAATGTATTCATTGCCTCCAAAGAGCGTAATCAATGTAGTAGTGAATACTATTACATCGTATATTACATTGTATTATGGAATACTCTATTCTCTGTTATTATTACAAAGTATTACGAAAGTCTATCCTACTGGGTATGATCTTGAAATAGTTTTTCACATGTATTTAGTGCTACTACTATCATTATTATGCAGTGTTATGAAATTCTATCTTCAACTGCCTATGAGATAATCTTAAATACGTGTTGGCTAAGAAATTGCTGTATGGCATTGATTACATCCATACAACGAATGTATTCATATAGCATGCATGCTAAAGTCACGTGAAGTACTCTGCTAAGGAATCACTATATGTCATTGATTACAACGAATAGGAAATACGGTTATATAGCAAAAGCAACTAGTGGTAGTTCCAACATCTCTGCTAGCATTACATAGTATTATGAAATTCTATCTTCTACTGCCTATGAGATAAATACGTGATGGCTAAGACATTGCTGCATGGCATTGATTACATCCATGCAACCAATATATTCATATAGCATGCATGCTAAAGTCACGTGAAGTACTCGGCTAAGAAATCACTGTATGTCATTGATTACATCCATACAACGAATAGGAAATACGGTTATATAGCAAAAGCAACTAGTGGTAGTTCCAAATTCTCTGCTAGCATTACATAGTATTATGAAATTCTATCTTCTATTGGGTATGATAACCTTAATTACTCGTTGGCTAAGGAATTACATTATGTCACTGATTACATCGATACAACGAATAGGATATATACCTGCTATATCCATATAGCATGCATGCTACAGACATGATTACATGTATAGCATGTATATTACATGTATAGCATGCATGCTACAGACACCTTAAATACTCGGCTAAGAAATCGCCTTATGTCATTCATTGCATCCAAAGAATATATTCATTGCATCCAAATAATGTAATCAATGTAGTAGTGAATACTACTACATCGTATAATATATTGTATTATGGAATACTCTATTCTGTTATTATTACAAAGTATTATGAAAGTCTATCCTACTGGGTATGATCTTGAAATAGTTTTTCAGATGTATTAAATCAACCAGTGCTACTAGTATCATTACTATGGAGTGTTATGAAATTCTATCTTCAACTGCCTATGATTTAAACTTAAATACGTGTTGGCTAAGAAATTGCTGTATGGCATTGATTACATTGATTAGCATGCATGCTAAAGTCACGTGAAGTACTCTGCTAAGGAATCACTATATGTCATTGATTACAACCAATAGGAAATACGGTTATATAGCAAAAGCAACTAGTGGTAGTTCCAACATCTCTGCTAGCATTACATAGTATTACGAAATTCTATCTTCAACTGCCTATGAGATAAAAACGTGTTGGCTAAGACATTGCTGTATGGCATTGATTACATCCATGCAACGAATATATTCATATAGCATGCATGCTAAAGTCACGGGAAGTACTCGGCTAAGAAATCACTGTATGTCATTGATTACAACGAATAGGAAATACGGTTATATAGCAAAAGGAACTAGTGGTATTTCCAAATTCTCTTTTAGCATTACATAGTATTACGAAATTCTATCTTCTACTGGGTATGATAACCTTAAGTACTCGTTGGCTAAGGAATTACATTAGGTCACTGATTACATCGATACACCGAATAGGATATATACCTGCTATATCCAGATAGCATGCATGCTACAGACACCTTAAATACTCAGCTAAGAAATCGCCTTATGTCATTCATTGCATCCAAAGAATGTATTCATTGCATCCAAAGAATGTAATCAATGTAGTAGTGAATACCACTACATCGTATATTACATTGTATTATGGAATCCTCTATTCTATGTTCTTATTACAAAGTATTATGAAAGTCTATCCTACTGGGTATGATCTTGAAATAGTTTTTCAGATGTATTAAATCAACTAGTGCTACTACTATCATTACTATGCAGTGTTATGAAATTCTATCTACTACTGCCTATGAGATAAATACGTGTTGGCTAAGAAATTGCTGCATGGCATTGATTACATCCATGCAACGAATATATTCATATAGCATGCATGCTAAAGTCACGTGAAGTACTCGGCTAAGAAATCACTGTATGTCATTGATTACATCCATACAACGAATAGGAAATACGGTTATATAGCAAAAGCAACTAGTGGTATTTCCAAATTCTCTGCTAGCATTACATAGTATTATGAAATTCTATCTTCTACTGGGTATGATAACCTTAAGTACTCGTTGGCTAAGGAATTACATTATGTCACTGATTACGTCGATACAACGAATAGGATATATACCTGCTATATCCATATAGCATGCATGCTACAGACATGATTATATGTATAGCATGTATATTACATGTATAGCATGCATGCTACAGACCCCTTAAATACTCGGCTAAGAAATCGCTTTATGTCATTCATTGCATCCAAAGAATGTATTCATTGCATCCAAAGAATGTAATCAATGTAGTAGTGAATACTACTACATCGTATATTACAATGTATTATGGAATACTCTATTCTATGTTCTTATTACAAAGTATTATGAAAGTCTATCCTACTGGGTATGATCTTGAAATAGTTTTTCAGATGTATTAAATCAACTAGTGCTACTACTATCATTACTATGCAGTGTTATGAAATTCTATCTACTACTGCCTATGAGATAAATACGTGTTGGCTAAGAAATTGCTGCATGGCATTGATTACATGATACGTGTTGGCTAAGAAATTGCTGCATGGCATTGATTACATCCATGCAACGAATATATTCATATAGCATGCATGCTAAAGTCACGTGAAGTACTCCGCTAAGAAATCACTGTATGTCATTGATTACATCCATACAACGAATAGGAAATACGGTTATATAGCAAAAGCAACTAGTGGTATTTCCAAATTCTCTGCTAGCATTACATAATATTACAAAATTCTATCTTCTACTGGGTATTAGAACCTTAAGTACTCGTTGGCTAAGGAATTACAGTATGTCACTGATTACATCGATACAACGAATAGGATATATACCTGCTATATCCATATAGCATGCATGCTACAGACATGATTACATGTATAGCATGTATATTACATGTATAGCATGCATGCTACAGACACCTTAAATACTCGGCTAAGATATCGCTTTTTGTCATTCATTGCATCCAAAGAATGTATTCATTTCATCCAAAGAACGTAATCAATGTAGTAGTGAATACTATTACATCGTATATTACATTGTATTATGGAATACTCTATTCTCTGTTATTATTACAAAGTATTATGAAAGTCTATCCTACTGGGTATGATCTTGAAAAAGTTTTTCAGATGTATTAAATCTAGTGCTACTACTAACATTACTATGCAGTGTTATGAAATTCTATCTTCAACTGCCTATGAGATAAATACGTGTTGGCTAAGACATTGCTGCATGGCATTGATTACATCCATGCAACCAATATATTCATATAGCATTCATGCTAAAGTCACGTGAAGTACTCGGCTAAGAAATCACTGTATGTCATTGATTACATCCATACAACGAATAGGAAATACGGTTATATAGCAAAAGCAACTAGTGGTACTTCCAAATTCTCTGCTAGCATTACATAGTATTACGAAATTCTATCTTCTACTGGGTATGATAACCTTAAGTACTCGTTGGCTAAGGAATTACATTATGTCACTGATTACATCGATACAACGAATAGGATATACATGCATATATATGCATGCTACAGACATGATTACATGTATAGCATGTATATTACATGTATAGCATGCATGCTACAGACCCCTTAAATACTCGGCTAAGAAATCGCTTTATGTCATTCATTGCATCCAAAGAATGTATTCATTGCATCCAATGAATGTAATCAATGTAGTAGTGAATACTACTACATCGTAAATTACATTGTATTATGGAATACTCTATTCTCTGTTATTATTACAAAGTATTATGAAAGTCTATCCTACTGGGTATGATCTTGAAATAGTTTTTCAGATGTATTAAATCAACTAGTGCTACTACTATCATTACTATGCAGTGTTATGAAATTCTATCTTCAACTGCCTATGATTTAATCTTAAATACGTGTTGGCTAAGACAGTGGTCCCCAACCTTTTTTAGGCTGGGGACCGGCAGGGCATTGGGCCGCGCCCGCAGGGACCGCGCCCGCGCGGGCCACGCCCACGCTTCGGGCTGCGCCCGCGGCCGCGCCCGCGGATCGGGCCGCGCCCGGCCGCGCCGGCCGCACCCGCGAGCCGCACCCAGCCGCGCCCGCCGGCCGCACCCGCGAGCCGCGCCCGGCCGCGCCCGCGGATCGGGCCACACGCGGCCCGGCCCTGATTCCTTCTCCCCGCCCTCCCGCAGTAAGTAGCTTCCCGGGCCGCAAGCTTGCGGCCTGGGAAGTTTTTTACTGCGGGGGTGGGGGGGGCGGGGAGAGGGAGCCGCGGCCTGGCGCCATGGCCTTTGCGGCCCGGCGCCGGGCCGCGGCCCGCAGGTTGGGGACCACTGGGCTAAGAAATTGCTGTATGGCATTGATTACATCCATACAACCAATATATTCATATAGCATGCATGCTAAATTCACGTGAAGTACTCTGCTAAGGAATCACTATATGACATTCATTACAACGAATAGGAAATACGGTTATATAGCAAAAGCAACTAGTGGTAGTTCCAAAATCTCTTCTAGCATTACATAGTATTACGAGATTCTATCTTCTACTGCCTATGAGATAAATACGTGTTGGCTAAGACATTGCTTCATGGCATTGATTACATCCATGCAACCAATATATTCATATATCATGCATGCTAAAGTCACGTGAAGTACTCGGGTAAGAAATCACTGTATGTCATTGATTACATCCATACAACGAATAGGAAATACGGTTATATAGCAAAAGAAACTAGTGGTATTTCCAAATTCTCTGCTAGCATTACATAGTATTACGAAATTCTATCTTCTACTGGGTATGAGAACCTTAAGTACTCATTGGCTAAGGAATTACATTATGTCACTGATTACATTGATACAACGAATAGGATATATACCTGCTATATCCATATAGCATGCATGCTACAGACATGATTACATGTATAGCATTGTATATTACATGCATAGCATGCATGCTACAGACACCTGAAATACTCGGCTAAGAAATCACTTTATGTCATTCATTGCATCCAAAGAACGTAATCAATGTAGTAGTGAATACTATTACATCGTATATTACATTGTATTATGGAATGCTCTATTCTGTGTTATTATTACAAAGTATTATGAAAGTCTATCCTACTGGGTATGATCTTGAAATATTTTTTCAGATGTATTAAATCAACTAGTGCTACTACTAACATTACTATGCAGTGTTATGAAATTCTATCTTCAACTGCCTATGAGATAATCTTAAATACGTGTTGGGTAAGAAATTGCTGTATGGCATTGATTACATCCATACAACGAATGTATTCATATAGCATGCATGCTAAAGTCACGTGAAGTACTCTGCTAAGGAATCACTATATGTCATTGATTACAACCAATAGGAAATACGGTTATATAGCAAAAGCAACTAGTGGTAGTTCCAACATCTCTGCTAGCATTACATAGTATTACGAAATTCTATCTTCTACTGCCTATGAGATAAATACGTGTTGGCTAAGACATTGCTGCATGGCATTGATTACATCCATGCAACCAATATATTCATATAGCATTCATGCTAAAGTCACGTGAAGTACTCGGCTAAGAAATCACTGTATGTCATTGATTACATCCATACAACGAATAGGAAATACGGTTATATAGCAAAAGCAACTAGTGGTACTTCCAAATTCTCTGCTAGCATTAAATAGTATTACGAAATTCTATCTTCTACGATAACCTTAAGTACTCGTTGATATGATAACCTTAAGTACTCGTTGGCTAAGGTATTACATTACGTCACTGATTACATCGATACAACGAATAGGATATACATGCATATATATGCATGCTACAGACATGATTACATGTATAGCATGTATATTACATGTATAGCATGCATGCTACAGACCCCTTAAATACTCGGCTAAGAAATCGCTTTATGTCATTCATTGCATCCAAAGAATGTAATCAATGTAGTAGTGAATACTACTACATCGTAAATTACATTGTATTATGGAATACTCTATTCTCTGTTATTATTACAAAGTATTATGAAAGTCTATCCTACTGGGTATGATCTTGAAATAGTTTTTCAGATGTATTAAATAAACTAGTGCTACTACTATCATTACTATGCAGTGTTATGAAATTCTATCTTCAACTGCCTATGAGATAATCTTAAATACGTGTTGGCTAAGAAATTGCTGTATGGCATTGATTACATCCATACAACGAATGTATTCATATAGCATGCATGCTAAAGTCACGTGAAGTACTCGGCTAAGGAATCACTATATGTCATTGATTACAACGAATAGGAAATACGGTTATATAGCAAAAGGAACTAGTGGTATTTCCAAATTCTCTGCTAGCATTACATAGTATTACGAAATTCTATCTTCTATTGGGTATGATAACCTTAAGTACTCCTTGGCTAAGGAATTACATTATGTCACTGATTACATCGATACAACTAATAGGATATATACCTGCTATATCCATATAGCATGCATGCTACAGACATGATTACATGTATAGCATGTATATTACATGTATAGTATGCATGTAACAGACACCTTAAATACTCGGCTAAGAAATCGCTTTATGTCATTCATTGCATCCAAAGAATGTATTCATTGCATCCAAAGAATGTAATCAATGTAGTAGTGAATACTACTACATCGTATATTACATTGTATTATGGAATACTGTATTCTCTGTTCTTATTACAAAGTATTATGAAAATCTATCCTACTGGGTATGATCTTGAAATAGTTTTTCAGATGTATTAAATCAACTAGTGATACTACTATCATTACTATGCAGTGTTATGAAATTCTATCTTCTACTGCCTATGAGATAAATACGTGTTGGCTAAGACATTGCTGCATGGCATTGATTACATCCATGCAACGAATATATTCATATAGCATGCATGCTAAAGTCATGTGAAGTACTCGGCTAAGAAATCACTGTATGTCATTGATTACATCCATACAACGAATAGGAAATACGGTTATATAGCAAAAGCAACTAGTGGTATTTCCAAATTCTCTGCTAGCATTACATAGTATTACGAAATTCTATCTTCTACTGAGTATGAGAACCTTAAGTACTCATTGGCTAAGGAATTACATTATGTCACTGATTACATTGATACAACGAATAGGATATATACCTGCTATATCCATATAGCATGCATGCTACAGACATGATTACATGTATAGCATTGTATATTACATGCATAGCATGCATGCTACAGACACCTGAAATACTCGGCTAAGAAATCGCTTTATGTCATTCATTGCATCCAAAGAACGTAATCAATGTAGTGAATACTATTACATCGTATATAACATTGTATTATGGAATGCTCTATTCTGTGTTATTAAATCAACTAGTGCTACTACTAACATTACTATGCAGTGTTATGAAATTCTATCTTCAACTGCCTATGAGATAATCTTAAATACGTGTTGGGTAAGAAATTGCTGTATGGCATTGATTACATCCATACAACGAATGTATTCATATAGCATGCATGCTAAAGTCACGTGAAGTACTCTGCTAAGGAATCACTATACTATAATACTAGCAGAGAATTTGGAAATACCACTAGTTGCTTTTGCTATTTCCTGCTATTTTGTGTTTCCTATTCGTTGTATGGATGTAATCAATGACATACAGTGATTTCTTAGCCGAGTACTTCACGTGACTTTAGCATGCATGCTATATGAATATATTCGTTGCATGGATGTAATCAATTTGAAGCGCTGCATTTGTAGTTGGGATAGAGCATCTGCTATATCCGCTATATCCACTATATCGTTGTCCACCCCTGGAACATGCTTGGCGGAAAAAGAAATGTTAAACTAAGCAGGTCAACAGTAGGCGGCGCACCAAACGCATTACCCGCTCGGAGCGAGAAGACTGCCGATTGACAACCCTGACAACCGCCTGGTTATCACACCAAAAGGTAACCTATGGTTCTTGAACTCCTTGCTCCATATAACCACCGCGGCCAAAATTGGAAAGAGCTCAAGGAACGTAAGATCCCTAAGGAGGCCCCCGGTTTTCCAACTGGCAGGCCAAGGATGAGCGCACCATCTGTTATTGAAAGACACGCCGAAACCTAAACTCCCAGCTGCATCAGATTGCACCTGCAGATCATCACCTAGGAGCAGCGGGGACTGCCAGATCGCCACACCATTAAATGATGACAAAAATGATAGCCAGATAGCCATGTCGGCTTTTATCTGCTTTGTGAGGCGAATGTTATGTTGGGGGGCTTGAATCCAGGCCGTTGCCTGAGCCAGGCGCCTGCAAAAGGCTCTCCCAGGTTTTACAGCCTTGCAGGCAAAATTTAGGTGGCCGAGAAGCTGCTGCATCTCCCGTAGGGTACACTTATTGCGGGCCAAGAGTGCGCGTAATTGACCTGACAGGGCCCCGAGTTTGTCCGCCGGCAGCTGTGAGCACCCTTCTCTGGAATCGATGGTAATCCCAAGATAGGTGAGCACCTCCGTTAGACCTTCCGTCTTCTCCTGAGCCAGCGGTATGCCGAGTTCATCAGCCAGCTCCTGAAATCCCAATAAGCGCTGGGCGCACTCCCCCGTCCTGGCTGAGCTGACCAAGAGGTAGTAATCCAAATAGTGCTTGATATATGGCGACCCATCCCTCTCTTTTAAAGACCCATTTGACGAAGGAGCTGAATGTCTCAAAGGCCGCACATGCCACGGCACAGCCCATAGGCATGGACCTGTCCACGTACCACATGCCCCCAAATTTAAAACCCAGCAATGAGAAATCCCCGGGGTGCACCGGTAAGAGGCGGAAGGCTGACCTGATGTCACATTTTGCCATGAGGGCCCGCGGACCACAAGCCCTTACCAAGGCTACCGCATGATCGAAAGAGGCATATTTGACTGTACAGAGGGCTGGATCGATGGAGTCGTAGACCGATGAGCCTTTGGGGTATGATAGGTGGTGTATGAGGCGAAACTCACCTGGCGTTCATGAGCGGCTTGGCTGGCCGCCCCGATCCGGAAGGAGTGGGAGCTGAACCCGTCAGTAGGTATACCCAAGCCCCTCAGGCAGGCATGTAGAACCGCCGAGAATTGAAAACGCGATAGCGACGTGCCGTCCCTATGCATGAAGAGGATACCAGGGACCTTTGGGCGTAAGGCCAAAAATTTCGAAACCCCTTTTACTGGGCAAAGGGGGTCTCGCCCCCGCGCTGGAAGGACAACCAGAGCCCCTGCCCCCTGCTGGTCCGTCTTAGACCGCCGCAAGCGGATATGCAGATGCCCATCCCTAATTTGTACGTCTTCCCTGCCGATGGCACTATTCGAGACACCCGTGCGAGATGCTGCGGCCACCTCGCTGATGCGGAAGGCCCCAAAATATGCAACCAAGAATGCCGCGCGGAAAAGTAAAGCTTCATAGGGGGAAAAACACTCTGTGTGCAATTGCGCAATCAATTTTTCCAACAATGCCCCAGTGATTGGCGGACGAGCGTCCTGGGCCCTTGGCGCTATTCTGCGCCAACCCTCCAATGCTTTGCGGATCACGAAGGATGACCTGGGATCCCACCATCCCTGCAACCTGCAAAAGAACGCAAAACCAGACAATTGAACATTCAGAGTCCTGGCGGAACACCCATTGTCCCGCAGATATGCCAAATAGCGTAATATGGACTCCTCGGACGGCGGGAATGGCGTGGTTCCCAGTTGATCCCGTAAGCATGCCTGATAATCCGAAATTGCCGCAGCGTAGGACCGGCACGTAGATGGCGCCAGTGATGCCGATAGCCCGTCCTGAACTACTCGACGCCAAGATTCCAGAGGTCCCCGGGGAAGTCTTCTGGGGTCGGGTCCGCTTCCGGATCAAGGATTTTGAAGCGCTGCATGTGTAGTCGGGATAGAGCATCCGCTATATCGTTGTCCACCCCTGGAACATGCTTGGCGGAAAAAGAAATGTTAAACTTTAAGCAGGTCAACACTAGGCGGCGCACCAAACACATTACCCGCTCGGAGCGAGAAGACTGCCGATTGACAACCCTGACAACCGCCTGGTTATCACACCAAAAGGTAACCTATGGTTCTTGAACTCCTTGCTCCATATAACCACCGCGGCCAAAATTGGAAAGAGCTCAAGGAACGTAAGATCCCTAAGGAGGCCCCCTGGATACCCGTCGCCGAAACGCTTCATCATATCCCAATGCTGCTGGCTCTCCTCCTAGCATCCTCGCATCCAACACATTGGACAAATGCCCAGCCAAGTGCGGGGCCCTCTCGGGGAAAACTCACGTGACCAGCCGGAGGTATTCAGCGAATCCCCTTGTCCAGGCAAGCAAAGAACGTTCGCCGTCATATGCAACCGGCGCCTCGCGGGGGCCCTTCACGCTTGTACGTGCAGACCACTCAAGGGGCCTAATGAACTTAAATAAATCCACATAGCAGCCGCTTAATGCCTTACCCCTTAGCTTGGTAGATAAATGGGTGCCAGGAGGAACATCACGATCCTTATACCCCAGTGGAGGGTCCTGCGCGCACCCCGAGCCCTGGATCTTGGCCCTGCCGGCCCGGGCCTCTTGGCGGCATTGCAACAGCCAAGATGGGAACCCCGGGACACATTCCCCCCACAGCCAGTACTCAGGATCCCAATGCCCAACCCCATCCTCCTCGTCGGTGGTGGAAGACTCACCGCCCATTTTTTCGGCTGGCTGCTCCTCGGCCCGGATTCCCCCCTCCTCTTCGGATAGCTGCTCGCCAGGGTCAGACTGTTGGGAGGGGCTGTCCACCGATGTAAGCTCCTCTGTGCGAAGAGAGGATGGACGGGGGGCCCGGGAGGTCCCCGCAGCGAGCGGGGGTGGGCAGCTCCGCCCCTTGGCTGTGGATGATCCTGACGCCTTCCCACGGCCCGACGATTGAGCAGCTGAGGGCCGAGCGGCCGGTGCCCTTGTGGCGGCCGGCCGGGGGGCTGAACGACCGGTTGCCCTGCCCCCACCAACCTCCGCGGACGAGCCCTGTAAAACCCCCACAGCCACTTGCCCTGCCAACCCCCCTGGGATCCCCCAGGAAGGAAATCCATAAGGAGAGAAAGGGGCCCATCCCCCCCCAAAAGACCAGGGGGCTCCTGGTGGGGCTGGCGGATTAGCGCCGTGAGTACCCCTGGACATGGCGGGTCCCCATGGCAGAGGACCCAAACCGAAAGCCGGCATGAACCTTGAGGGCAGCCCGCGGACCCGCCTGCTGTTGCAGCGGAATGCGGACCTATTCCTGACCCCCCTACTGCGGGATCTTCCGGGCTAGATACCCTCACTATCCCCCGTTTTTTCACCGGGGAGGCCCCCGAGGGCAGTGGCCCGGGACCCCCAGGCACTGAGAGGGGAGCCTGGCCGGTGGAAAAAACTGAAGCCTCGTGGCCGCTCCCCTCGGAGAAGGAACTGCTGCATCCGGGTGAGGGGTCCCGCGGCGGAGCAGGTAAACGCGTGCGCCCACGGCGTACTGACAAATTCCCGCCCCCTGCTCCTCCTGCGGCTGTGGCTGAAAGAGCCGCGCGAGTCCCGGACCGACGTGACCCCCGGCTTGCAGCCGAGCGCTCCCCCCCGGCCAAGGCCCGCCACCCCACCCCGCGCCGAAGAGCTGCCCGTGTCCCGCTGTCCGCTCCCCTGGAGGGGGAAGCAGGGGCGGTCTGCGGGCGCTCTCGCTAGCTAGTGCTCCTGGAAGTGGTTTTTGGAGCCGCTGGCGCCATGCCGTATGCTGCCGAAAACCGGGAGAAACCGGGTAGAAGGAATCACGCCTTGCCGCCCCGATGAGAACAATGAACATTCGGAACTGGAACCCCGAAGGGAAACCCCCCCCCCGCTAGGCTCTCTCTCTCTCTCTCTCTCTCTCTTTTTTTTTAAATACCCGTCGGTGAATGCGTAGCCGAGAGTCGAGAAGAACTCTTGCTCAGGTAACGTACGCTGTTGGGGTCGAGGCGAAGAAGACAGGAAAGGAAGAGAGGGGTGGCCGTGTAGCGGGCAGCAATGTGCCTGGCCAGGCCGCTAGCGCCTTATAAGCCAGCCGCTGCCCCGTCCCCGCCCCCTCCGCCTCAGGTGAGCGGCGTGCCTCCTGAAGGGGGAGTGGCCCCTACCTGGGAACGGCACGCCGCGGCGAGTTCTTTGTCCTCGCGGGGCCTCCACTTCCGCAATGGCCGCCGCGCGTTTATGGCGGCAGCGGCTCCAGTTTTTCAGATGTATTAAATCAACTAGTGCTACTACTATCATTACTATGCAGTGTTATGCAATTCTATCTTCAACTGCCTATGATTTAATCTTGAATACGTGTTGGCTAAGAAATTGCTGTATGGCATTGATTATATCCATACAACGAATGTATTCATATAGCATGCATGCTAAAGTCACGTGAAGTACTCGGCTAAGGAATCACTATATGTCATTGATTACAACGAATAGGAAATACGGTTATATAGCAAAAGCAACTAGTGGTAGTTCCAAAATCTCTGCTAGCATTACATAGTATTACGAAATTCTATCTTCTACTGCCTATGAGATAAATACGTGTTGGCTAAGACATTGCTGCATGGCATTGATTACATCCATGCAACGAATATATTCATATAGCATGCATGCTAAAGTCACGTGAAGTACTCGGCTAA
>NC_135373.1:11093909-11119226 GCF_049243985.1 Paroedura picta
CCTTGGCCGGGGGGGAGCGCTCGGCTGCAAGCCGGGGGTCGCGTCGGTCCGGGACTCGCGCGGCTCGTTCAGCCACAGCCGCAGGAGGGCGCACGCGTTTACCTGCGCACGCATTTACCTGCTCCGCCGCGGGACTCCTCGCACGGATGCAGCAGTTCCTTCTCCGAGGGGAGCGGCCACGAGGCTTCAGTTTTTTCCAACGGCCAGGCTCCCCTCTCAGTGCCTGGGGGTCCCGGGCCACTGCCCTCGGGGGCCTCCCCGGTGAAAAAACGGGGGAGAGTGAGGGTATCTAGCCCGGAAGATCCCGCAGTAGGGGGGTCAGGAATAGGTCCACATTCCGCTGCAACAGCGGGCGGGTCCGTGGGCTGCCCGCAAGGGCTCATGCCGGCTTTCGGTTGGGGTCCTCCGCCATGGGGACCCGCCATGCCCGGGGGTACTCACGGCGCTTATCCGCCAGCCCCACCAGGGGCCCCCTGGGGTTTCGGGGGGGGATGGGCCCCTTTCTCTCCTTATGGATTTCCTTCCTGGGGGATCCCAGGGGGGTTGGCAGGGCAAGCGGCTGGGGGCACCGGCACCACAAGGGCACCGGCCGCTCGGCCCTCAGCTGCTCAATCGTCGGGCCGTGGGAAGGCGTCAGGATCGTCCGCAGCCAAGGGGCGGAGCCGCCCACCCCCGCTCGCTGCGGGGACCTCCATCCTCTCTTCGCACAGAGGAGCTTACATCGGTGAACAGCCCCTCCCAACAGTCTGACCCTGGCGAGCAGCTATCCGAAGAGGAGGGGGGAATCCGGGCCGAGTAGCAGCCAGCCGAAAAAATGGGCGGTGAGTCTTCCACCTCCGACGAGGAGGATGGGGTTGGGCATTGGGATCCTGAGTACTGGCTGCGGGGGGAATGTGTCCCGGGGGTCCCATCTTGGCTGTTACAATGCCGCTAAGAGGCCCGGGCCGGCAGGGCCAAGATCCAGGGCTCGGGGTGCACGCAGGACCCTCCACTGGGGTATAAGGATCGTGATGTTCCTCCTGGCACCCATTTATCTACCAAGCTAAGGGGTGAGGCATTAAGCAGCTGCTATGTGGATTTATTTAAGTTCATTAGGCCCCTTGAGCGGTCTGCACGTACAAGTGTGAAGGGCCCCCACGAGGCGCCGGTTGCATATGACGGCGAACGTTCTTTGCTTGCCTGGACAAGGGGATTCGCTGGATACCTCTGGCTGGTCACGTCAGTTTTCCCTGAGAGGGCCCCGCACTTGGCTGGGCATTTGTCGAATGTGTTGGATCGATCCAGCCCTCTGTACAGTCAAATATGCCTCTTTCGATCATGCGGTAGCCTTGGTAAGGGCTTGTGGTCCGCGGGCCCTCATGGCAAAATGTGACATCAGGTCAGCCTTCCGCCTCTTACCGGTGCACCCCGGGGATTTCTCATTGCTGGGTTTTAAATTTGGGGGCATGTGGTACGTGGACAGGTCCATGCCTATGGGCTGTGCCGTGGCATGTGCGGCCTTTGAGACATTCAGCTCCTTCGTCAAATGGGTCTTTAAAAGAGAGGGATGGGTCGCCATATATCACGCACTATTTGGACGACTACCTCTTGGTCGGCTCAGCCGGGACGGGGGAGTGCGCCCAGCGCTTATTGGGATTTCAGGAGCTGGCTGATGAACTCGGCATACCGCTGGCTCAGGAGAAGACGGAAGGTTCCAACGGAGGTGCTCACCTATCTTGGGATTACCATTGATTCCAGAGAAGGGTGCTCACGGCTGCCGGCGGACAAACTCGGGGCCCTGTCAGGTCAATTACGCGCACTCTTGGCCCGCAATAAGTGTACCCTACGGGAGATGCAGCAGCTTCTCGGCCACCTAAATTTTGCCTGCAAGGCTGTAAAACCTGGGAGAGCCTTTTGCAGGCGCCTGGCTCAGGCAACGGCCGGGATTCAAGCCCCCCAACATCACATTCGCCTCACAAAGCAGATAAAAGCCGACATGGCTATCTGGCTATCATTTTTGTCATCATTTAATGGTGTGGCGATCTGGCAGTCCCCGCTGCTCCTAGGTGATGATCTGCAGGTGCAATCTGATGCGGATGGGAGTTTAGGTTTCGGCGTGTTTTTCAATAACAGATGGTGCGCTCAACCTTGGCCTGCCAGTTGGAAAACCGGGGGCCTCCTTAGGGATCTTACGTTCCTTGAGCTCTTTCCAATTTTGGCCGTGGTGGTTATATGGAGCAAGGAGTTCAAGAACCATAGGTTACCTTTTGGTGTGATAACCAGGCGGTTGTCAGGGTTGTCAATCGGCAGTCTTCTCGCTCCGAGCGGGTAATGCGTTTGGTGCGCTGCCTAGTGTTGACCTGCTTAAAGTTTAACATTTCTTTTTCCGCCAAGCATGTTCCAGGGGTGGACAACGATATAGCGGATGCTCTATCCCGACTACAAATGCAGCGCTTCAAAATTGAGAGAATAGAGTATTCCATAGAGTAATAACAGAGTATTCCATAGTATTCCATAGAGTAATAACAGAGTATTCCATAGAGTAATAACTGAGAATAGAGTATTCCATAATACCATGTAATATACGATGTAGTAGTATTCACTACTACATTGATTACATTCTTTGGATGCAATGAATGACATAAAGCGATTTCTTAGCCGAGTATTTAAGGTGTCTGTAGCATGCATGCTATACATGTAATATACATGCTATACATGTAATCATGTCTGTAGCATGCATGGTATATGGATATAGCAGGTATATATCCTATTCGTTGTATCGATGTAATCAGTGACATACTGTAATTCCTTAGCCAACGAGTACTTAAGGTTCTAATACCCAGTAGAAGATAGAATTTTGTAATACTATGTAATGCTAGCAGAGAATTTGGAAATACCACTAGTTGCTTTTGCTATATAACCGTATTTCCTATTCGTTGTATGGATGTAATCAATGACATACAGTGATTTCTTAGCCGAGTACTTCACGTGACTTTAGCATGCATGCTATATGAATATATTGGTTGCATGGATGTACTCAATGCCATGCAGCAATGTCTTAGCCATCACGTATTTATCTCATAGGCAGTAGAAGATAGAATTTCATAATACTATGTAATGCTAGCAGAGATGTTGGAACTACCACTAGTTGCTTTTGCTATATAACCGTATTTCCTATTCGTTGTAATCAATGACATATAGTGATTCCTTAGCAGAGTACTTCACGTGACTTTAGCATGCATGCTATATGAATACATTCGTTGTATGGATGTAATCAATGCCATACAGCAATTTCTTAGCCAACACGTATTTAAGATTAAATCATAGGCAGTTGAAGATAGAATTTCATAACACTGCATAGTAATGATAGTAGTAGCACTAGTTGATTTAATACATCTGAAAAACTATTTCAAGATCATACCCAGTAGGATAGACTTTCATAATACTTTGTAATAATAACAGAGAATAGAGTATTCCATAATACAATGTAATTTACGATGTAGTAGTATTCACTAATACATTGATTACATTCATTGGATGCAATGAATACATTCTTTGGATGCAATGAATGACATAAAGCGATTTCTTAGCCGAGTATTTAAGGGGTCTGTAGCATGCATGCTATATGAATACATTCGTTGTACGGATGTAATCAATGCCGTACAGCAGTTTCTTAGCGAACACGTATTTAAGGCAGTTGAAGATAGAATTTCATAACACTGCATAGTAATGATAGTTGTAGCACTAGTTGATTTAATACATCTGAAAAACTGTTTTAAGATCATACCCAGTAGGACAGACTTTCATAATACTTTGTAATAATAACAGAGAATAGAGTATTCCATAATACAATGTAATATATGATGTAGTAGTATTCACTAGAATTTCATAATACTATGTAATGCTAGCAGTGAATTTGGAAATACCACTAGTTGCTTTTGCTATATAACCGTATTTCCTATTCGTTGTATGGATGTAATCAATGCCATACAGCAATTTCTTAGCCAACACGTATTTAAGATTAAATCATAGGCAGTTGAAGATAGAATTTCATATCACTGCATAGTAATGATACTAGTAGCACTGGTTGATTTAATACATCTTAAAAACTATTTCAAGATCATACCCAGTAGGATAGACTTTCATAATACTTTGTAATAATAACAGAGAATAGAGTATTCCATAATACAATGTAATATACGATATAGTAGTATTCACTACTACATTGATTATATTCTTTGGATGCAATTAATACATTCTTTGGATGTAATAAATGACATAAAGCGATTTCTTAGCCGAGTATTTAAGGGGTCTGTAGCATGCTTGCTATACATGTAATATACATGCTATACATGTAATTATGTCTGTAGCATGCATATATATGCATGTATATCCTATTCGTTGTATCGATGTAATCAGTGACAACGATGTAGTAGTATTCACTACTATATTGATTACATTCTTTGGATGCAATGAATACATTCTTTGGATGCAATGAATGACATAAAGTGATTTCTTAGCCGAGTACTTCACGTGACTTTAGCATGCATGCTATATGAATATATTGGTTGTATGGATGTAATCAATGCCATACAGCAATTTCTTAGCCAACACGTATTTAAGATTAAATCATAGGCAGTTGAAGATAGAATTTCATAACACTGCATAGTAATGATAGTAGTAGCACTAGTTGATTTAATACATCTGAAAAACTATTTCAAGATCATACCCAGTAGGATAGACTTTCATAATACTTTGTAATAATAACAGAGAATAGAGTATTCCATAATACAATGTAATTTACGATGTAGTAGTATTCACTACTACATTGATTACATTCATTGGATGCAATGAATACATTCTTTGGATGCAATGAATGACATAAAGCGATTAAATCAACTAGTGCTACTACTATCACTATCACTATTACTATGCAGTGTTATGAAATTCTATCTTCAATTGCCTATGAGATAATCTTAAATACGTGTTGGCTAAGAAATTGCTGTATGGCATTGATTACATCCATACAACGAATGTATTCATATAGCATGCATGCTGAAGTCACGTGAAGTATTCGGCTAAGAAATCACTGTATGTCATTGATTACATCCATACAACGAATAGGAAATACGGTTATATAGCAAAAGCAACTAGTGGTATTTCCAAATTCTCTGCTAGCATTACATAGTATTACGAAATTCTATCTTCTACTTGGTATGATAACCTTAAGTACTCGTTGGCTAAGGAATTATATTATGTCACTGATTACATTGATACAACGAATAGGATATATACCTGCTATATCCATATAGCATGCATGCTACAGACATGATTACATGTATAGCATGTATATTACATGTATAGCATGCATGCTACAGAAATTCGATCTTCTACGATAACCTTAAGTACTCGTTGATATGATAACGTTAAGTACTCGTTGGCTAAGGAATTACATTATGTCACTGATTACATCGATACAACGAATAGGATATACATGCATATATATGCATGCTACAGACATGATTACATGTATAGCATGTATATTACATGTATAGCATGCATGCTACAGACCCCTTAAATACTCGGCTAAGAAATCGCTTTATGTCATTCATTGCATCCAAAGAATGTATTCATTGCATCCAATGAATGTAATCAATGTAGTAGTGAATACTACTACATCGTAAATTACATTGTATTATGGAATACTCTATTCTCTGTTATTATTACAAAGTATTATGAAAGTCTATCCTACTGGGTATGATCTTGAAATAGTTTTTCAGATGTATTAAATCAACTAGTGCTACTACTATCATTACTATGCAGTGTTATGAAATTCTATCTTCAACTGCCTATGATTTAATCTTAAATACGTGTTGGCTAAGAAATTGCTGTATGGCATTGATTACATCCATACAACCAATATATTCATATAGCATGCATGCTAAATTCACGTGAAGTACTCTGCTAAGGAATCACTATATGACATTCATTACAACGAATAGGAAATACGGTTATATAGCAAAAGCAACTAGTGGTAGTTCCAAAATCTCTTCTAGCATTACATAGTATTACGAGATTCTATCTTCTACTGCCTATGAGATAAATACGTGTTGGCTAAGACATTGCTTCATGGCATTGATTACATCCATGCAACCAATATATTCATATGTCATGCATGCTAAAGTCACGTGAAGTACTCGGCTAAGAAATCACTGTATGTCATTGATTACATCCATACAACGAATAGGAAATACGGTTATATAGCAAAAGCAACTAGTGGTATTTCCAAATTCTCTGCTAGCATTACATAGTATTACGAAATTCTATCTTCTACTTGGTATGATAACCTTAATTACTCGTTGGCTAAGGAATTACATTATGTCACTGATTACATTGATACAACGAATAGGATATATACCTGCTATATCCATATAGCATGCATGCTACAGACACCTTAAATACTCGGCTAAGAAATCGCTATAATTAATTGCATCCAAAGATTGTATTCATTGCATCCAAAGAGCGTAATCAATGTAGTAAAGGTAAAGGTAAAGGTATCCCCTGTGCAAGCACCGAGTCATGCCTGACCCTTGGGGTGACGCCCTCTAGCGTTTTCTTGGCAGACTCAATACGGGGTGGTTTGCCAGTGCCTTCCCCAGTCATTACCGTTTACCCCCCAGCAGCAAGCTGGGTACTCATTTTACCGACCTCGGAAGGATGGAAGGCTGAGTCAACCTTGAGCCGGCTGCTGGGATTGAACCGCCAGCCTCATGGGCAGACAGTTTCAGACAGCATTTCTGCTGCCTTACCACCCTGCGCCACAAGAGGCTCTTTAATCAATGTAGTAGTGAATACTATTACATCGTATATTACATTGTATTATGGAATAATCTATTCTCTGTTATTATTACAAAGTATTATGAAAGTCTATCCTACTGGGTATGATCTTGAAATAGTTTTTCAGATGTATTAAATCAACTAGTGCTACTACTATCATTACTATGCAGTGTTATGAAATTCTATCTTCAACTGCCTATGAGATAATCTTAAATACGTGTTGGCTAAGACATTGCTGCATGGCATTGATTACATCCATACAACAAATATATTCATATAGCATGCATGCTAAAATCACGTGAAGTACTCGGCTAAGAAATCACTGTATGTCATTGACTACATCCATACAACGAATAGGAAATAGGAAATCATATGCATAGGAAATCATATGCAGTTGAAGATAGAATTTCATAACACTGCATAGTAATGATAGTAGTAGCACTAGTTGATTTAATACATCTGAAAAACTATTTTAAGATCATACCCAGTAGGATAGACTTTCATAATTCTTTGTAATAAGAACAGAGAATAGAGTATTCCATAATACATTGTAATATACGATGTAGTAGTATTCACTACTACATTGATTACATTCTTTGGATGCAATGAATACATTCTTTGGATGCAATGAATGACATAAAGCGATTTCTTAGCCGAGTATTTAAGGTGTCTGTTACATGCATACTATACATGTAATATACATGCTATACATGTAATCATGTCTGTAGCATGCATGCTATATGGATATAGCAGGTATATATCCTATTAGTTGTATCGATGTAATCAGTGACATAATGTAATTCCTTAGCCAAGGAGTACTTAAGGTTATCATACCCAATAGAAGATAGAATTTCGTAATACTATGTAATGCTAGCAGAGAATTTGGAAATACCACTAGTTCCTTTTGCTATATAACCGTATTTCCTATTCGTTGTAATCAATGACATATAGTGATTCCTTAGCCGAGTACTTCACGTGACTTTAGCATGCATGTTATATGAATACATTCGTTGTATGGATGTAATCAATGCCATACAGCAATTTCTTAGCCAACACGTATTTAAGATTATCTCATAGGCAGTTGAAGATAGAATTTCATAACACTGCATAGTAATGATAGTAGTAGCACTAGTTGATTTAATACATCTGAAAAACTATTTCAGGATCATACCCAGTAGGATAGACTTTCATAATACTTTGTAATAATAACAGAGAATAGAGTATTCCATAATACAATGTAATTTACGATGTAGTAGTATTCACTACTACATTGATTACATTCTTTGGATGCAATGAATGACATAAAGCGATTTCTTAGCCGAGTAATTAAGGGGTCTGTAGCATGCATGCTATGCATGTAATATACATGCTATACATGTAATCATGTCTGTAGCATGCATGCTATATGGATATAGCAGGTATATATCCTATTCGTTGTATCGATGTAATTAGTGACATACTGTAATTCCTTAGCCAACGAGTACTTAAGTTTCTAATACCCAGTAGAAGATAGAATTTCGTAATACTATGTAATGCTAGCAGAGAATTTGGAAATACCACTAGTTGCTTTTGCTATATAACCGTATTTCCTATTCGTTGTATGGATGTAATCAATGCCATACAGCAATTTCTTAGCCAACACGTATTTAAGATTAAATCATAGGCAGTTGAAGATAGAATTTCATAACACTGCATAGTAATAGTAGTAGCACTGGTTGATTTAATACATCTGAAAAACTATTTCAAGATCATACCCAGTAGGATAGACTTTCATAATACTATGTAATAATAACAGAGAATAGAGTATTCCATAATACAATGTAATATACGATGTAGTAGTATTCACTACTACATTGATTACATTCTTTGGATGCAATGAATACATTCTTTGGATGCAATGAATGACATAAAGCGATTTCTTAGCCGAGTATTTAAGGGGTCTGTAGCATGCATGCTATACATGTAATATACATGCTATACATATAATCATGTCTGTAGCATGCATGCTATATGGATATAGCAGGTATATATCCTATTCGTTGTATCGACGTAATCAGTGACATAATGTAATTCCTTAGCCAACGAGTACTTAAGGTTATCATACCCAGTAGAAGATAGAATTTCATAATACTATGTAATGCTAGCAGAGAATTTGGAAATACCACTAGTTGCTTTTGCTATATAACCGTATTTCCTATTCGTTGTATGGATGTAATCAATGACATACAGTGATTTCTTAGCCGAGTACTTCACGTGACTTTAGCATGCATGCTATATGAATATATTCGTTGCATGGATGTAATCAATGCCATGCAGCAATTTCTTAGCCAACACGTATCATGTAATCAATGCCATGCAGCCATTTCTTAGCCAACACGTATTTATCTCATAGGCAGTAGTAGATAGAATTTCATAACACTGCATAGTAATGATAGTAGTAGCACTAGTTGATTTAATACATCTGAAAAACTATTTCAAGATCATACCCAGTAGGATAGACTTTCATAATACTTTGTAATAAGAACATAGAATAGAGGATTCCATAATACAATGTAATATACGATGTAGTGGTATTCACTACTACATTGATTACATTCTTTGGATGCAATGAATACATTCTTTGGATGCAATGAATGACATAAGGCGATTTCTTAGCTGAGTATTTAAGGTGTCTGTAGCATGCATGCTATCTGGATATAGCAGGTATATATCCTATTCGGTGTATCGATGTAATCAGTGACATAATGTAATTCCTTAGCCAACGAGTACTTAAGGCTATCATACCCAGTAGAAGATAGAATTTCGTAATACTATGTAATGCTAGCAGAGAATTTGGAAATACCACTAGTTCCTTTTGCTATCTAACCGTATTTCCTATTCGTTGTAATCAATGACATACAGTGATTTCTTAGCCGAGTACTTCCCGTGACTTTAGCATGCATGCTATATGAATATATTCGTTGCATGGATGTAATCAATGCCATGCAGCAATGTCTTAGCCAACACGTTTTTATCTCATAGGCAGTTGAAGATAGAATTTCGTAATACTATGTAATGCTAGCAGAGATTTTGGAACTACCACTAGTTGCTTTTGCTATATAACCGTATTTCCTATTCGTTGTAATCAATGACATATAGTGATTCCTTAGCCGAGTACTTCACGTGACTTTAGCATGCATGCTATATGAATATATTCGTTGCATGGATGTAATCGATGCCATGCAGCAATTTCTTAGCCAACACGTAATTAGGATTATCTCATAAGCAGTTGAAGATAGAATTTCATAACAGTGCATAAGAACAATAGTCAATCTAGTAGTATAGGTAAAAGGTAAAGGTATCCCCTGTGCAAGCACCGAGTCATGTCTGATCCTTGGGGTGACGCCCTCTAGCGTTTTCATGGCAGACTCAATACGGGGTGGTTTGCCAGTGCCTTCCCCAGTCATGACCGTTTACCCCCCAGCAAGCTGGTTACTCATTTTACCGACCTTGGAAGGATGGAAGGCTGAGTCAACCTTGAGCTGGCTGCTGGGATTGAACTCCCAGCCTTATGGGCAAAGCTTTCAGACAGCTGCCTTTCCACTCTGCGCCACAAGAGGCTCAATCTAGTAGTAGCACTAGTAGCACTAGTTGATTTAGCATTAGTTGATTTAATTCAACCTATCTAGTAGTAGCACTAGTTGATTTAATACATCTGAAAAACTATTTCAAGATCATACTCAGTAGGATAGACTTTCATAATACTTTGTAATAAGAACAGAGAATAGAGTATTCCATAATACAATGTAATATACGATGTAGCAGTATTCACTACTACATTGATTACATTCTTTGGATGCAACGAATACATTCTTTGGATGCAATGAATGACATAAAGCGATTTCTTAGCCGAGTATTTAAGGTGTCTGTAGCATGCATGCTATACATGTAATATACACGCTATACATGTAATCATGTCTGTAGCATGCATGCTATATGGATATAGCAGGTATATATCCTATTCGTTGAATCGACGTAATCAGTGACATAATGTTACTCTATAGCCAACGAGTACTTAAGTTTATCATACCCAGTAGAAGATAGAATTTCATAATACTATGTAATGCTAGCAGAGAATTTGGAAATACCACTAGTTGCTTTTGCTATATAACCGTATTTCCTATTCGTTGTATGGATGTAATCAATGACAGACAGGGATTTCTTAGCCGAGTACTTCAAGTGACTTTAGCATGCATGCTATATGAATATATTCGTTGCATGGATGTAATCAATGCCATGCAGCAATGTCTTAGCCAACACGTTTTTATCTCATAGGCAGTTGAAGATAGAATTTCGTAATACTATGTAATGCTAGCAGAGATTTTGGAACTACCACTAGTTGTTTTTGCTATATAACCGTATTTCCTATTCGTTGTAATCAATGACATATAGTGATTCCTTAGCCGAGTACTTCACATGACTTTAGCATGCATGCTATATGAATATATTCGTTGCATGGATGTAATCGATGCCATGCAGCAATTTCTTAGCCAACACGTAATTAAGATTATCTCATAAGCAGTTGAAGATAGAATTTCATAACACTGCATAAGAACAATAGTCAATCTAGTAGTATAGGTAAAAGGTAAAGGTATCCCCTGTGCAAGCACCGAGTCATGTCTGATCCTTGGGGTGACGCCCTCTAGCGTTTTCATGGCAGACTCAATACGGGGTGGTTTGCCAGTGCCTTCCCCAGTCATGACCGTTTACCCCCCAGCAAGCTGGTTACTCATTTTACCGACCTTGGAAGGATGGAAAGCTGAGTCAACCTTGAGCCGGCTGCTGGGATTGAACTCCCAGCCTTATGGGCAAAGCTTTCAGACAGCTGCCTTTCCACTCTGCGCCACAAGAGGCTCAATCTAGTAGTAGCACTAGTAGCACTAGTTGATTTAGCATTAGTTGATTTAATTCAACCAATCTAGTAGTAGCACTAGTTGATTTAATACATCTGAAAAACTATTTCAAGATCATACTCAGTAGGATAGACTTTCATAATACTTTGTAATAAGAACAGAGAATAGAGTATTCCATAATACAATGTAATATACGATGTAGCAGTATTCACTACTACATTGATTACATTCTTTGGATGCAACGAATACATTCTTTGGATGCAATGAATGACATAAAGCGATTTCTTAGCCGAGTATTTAAGGTGTCTGTAGCATGCATGCTATACATGTAATATACATGCTATACATGTAATCATGTCTGTAGCATGCATGCTATATGGATATAGCAGGTATATATCCTATTCGTTGAATCGACGTAATCAGTGACATAATGTTACTCTATAGCCAACGAGTACTTAAGTTTATCATACCCAGTAGAAGATAGAATTTCATAATACTATGTAATGCTAGCAGAGAATTTGGAAATACCACTAGTTGCTTTTGCTATATAACCGTATTTCCTATTCGTTGTATGGATGTAATCAATGACAAACAGGGATTTCTTAGCCGAGTACTTCACGTGACTTTAGCATGCATGCTATATGAATATATTGGTTGCATGGATATAATCAATGCCATGCAGCAATGTCTTAGCCAACACGTATTTATCTCATAGGTAGAAGAAGATAGAATTTCGTAATACTATGTAATGCTAGCAGAGATTTTGGAAATACCACTAGTTGCTTTTGCTATATAACCGTATTTCCTATTCGTTGTATGGATGTAATCAATGCCATACAGCAATTTCTTAGCCAACACGTATTTAAGATTATCTCTTAGGCAGTTGAAGATAGAATCTCATAACACTGCATAGTAATGATAGTAGTAGCACTAGTTGATTTAATACATCTGAAAAACTATTTCAAGATCATACCCAGTAGGATAGACTTTCATAATACTTTGTAATAATAACAGAGAATAGAGTATTCCGTAATACAATGTAATATACGATGTAGTAGTATTCACTACTACATTGATTACATTCTTTGGATGCAATGAATGACATAAAGTGATTTCTTAGCCGAGTATTTAAGGGGTCTGTAGCATGCATCCTATACATGTAATATACATGCTATACATGTAATCATGTCTGTAGCATGCATATATATGCATGTATATCCTATTCGTTGTATCGATGTAATCAGTGACATAATGTAATTCCTTAGCCAACGAGTACTTAAGGTTATCATATCAACGAGTAAAGGTTATCATAGAAGATAGAATTTCGTAATACTATGTAATGCTAGCAGAGAATTTGGAAATACCACTAGTTGCTTTTGCTAGATAACCGTATTTCCTATTCGTCGTATGGATGTAATCAGACATATAGTGATTCCTTAGCCGAGTACTTCACGTGACTTTAGCATGCATGCCATAATACTTTGTAATAAGAACAGAGAATAGAGTATTCCATAATACAATGTAATATACGATGTAGCAGTATTCACTACTACATTGATTACATTCTTTGGATGCAACGAATACATTCTTTGGATGCAATGAATGACATAAAGCGATTTCTTAGCCGAGTATTTAAGGGGTCTGTAGCATGCATGCTATGCATGTAATATACATGCTATACATGTAATCATGTCTGTAGCATGCATGCTATATGGATATAGCAGGTATATATCCTATTCGTTGTATCGATGTAATTAGTGACATACTGTAATTCCTTAGCCAACGAGTACTTAAGGTTCTAATACCCAGTAGAAGATAGAATTTCGTAATACTATGTAATGCTAGCAGAGAATTTGGAAATACCACTAGTTGCTTTTGCTATATAACCGTATTTCCTATTCGCTGTATGGATGTAATCAATGCCATACAGCAATTTCTTAGCCAACACGTATTTAAGATTAAATCATAGGCAGTTGAAGATAGAATTTCATAACACTGCATAGTAATAGTAGTAGCACTGGTTGATTTAATACATCTGAAAAACTATTTCAAGATCATACCCAGTAGGATAGACTTTCATAATACTACGTAATAATAACAGAGAATAGAGTATTCCATAATACAATGTAATATACGATGTAGTAGTATTCACTACTACATTGATTACATTCTTTGGATGCAATGAATACATTCTTTGGATGCAATGAATGACATAAAGCGATTTCTTAGCCGAGTATTTAAGGGGTCTGTAGCATGCATGCTATACATGTAATATACATGCTATACATATAATCATGTCTGTAGCATGCATGCTATATGGATATAGCAGGTATATATCCTATTCGTTGTATCGACGTAATCAGTGACATAATGTAATTCCTTAGCCAACGAGTACTTAAGGTTATCATACCCAGTAGAAGATAGAATTTCATAATACTATGTAATGCTAGCAGAGAATTTGGAAATACCACTAGTTGCTCTTGCTATATAACCGTATTTCCTATTCGTTGTATGGATGTAATCAATGACATACAGTGATTTCTTACCCGAGTACTTCACGTGACTTTAGCATGCATGCTATATGAATATATTCGTTGCATGGATGTAATCAATGCCATGCAGCAATTTCTTAGCCAACACGTATCATGTAATCAATGCCATGCAGCCATTTCTTAGCCAACACGTATTTATCTCATAGGCAGTAGTAGATAGAATTTCATAACACTGCATAGTAATGATAGTAGTAGCACTAGTTGATTTAATACATCTGAAAAACTATTTCAGATGTATTAAATCAACTAGTGCTACTACTATCATTACTATGCAGTGTTATGAAATTCTATCTTCAACTGCCTATGAGATAATCTTAAACACGTGTTGGCTAAGAAATTGCTCTATGGCATTGATTACATCCATACAACGAATGTATTCATATAGCATGCATGCTAAAGTCACGTGAAGTACTCGGCTAAGGAATCACTATATGTCATTGATTACAACGAATAGGAAATACGGTTATATAGCAAAAGGAACTAGTGGTATTTCCAAATTCTCTGCTAGCATTACATAGTATTACGAAATTCTATCTTCTATTGGGTATGATAACCTTAAGTACTCCTTGGCTAAGGAATTACATTATGTCACTGATTACATCGATACAACTAATAGGATATATACCTGCTATATCCATATAGCATGCATGCTACAGACATGATTACATGTATAGCATGTATATTACATGTATAGTATGCATGTAACAGACACCTTAAATACTCGGCTAAGAAATCGCTTTATGTCATTCATTGCATCCAAAGAATGTATTCATTGCATCCAAAGAATGTAATCAATGTAGTAGTGAATACTACTACATCGTATATTACAATGTATTATGGAATACTCTATTCTCTGTTCTTATTACAAAGAATTATGAAAGTCTATCCTACTGGGTATGATCTTAAAATAGTTTTTCAGATGTATTAAATCAACTAGTGCTACTACTATCATTACTATGCAGTGTTATGAAATTCTATCTTCAACTGCATATGATTTCCTATGCATATGATTTCCTATTTCCTATTCGTTGTATGGATGTAGTCAATGACATACAGTGATTTCTTAGCCGAGTACTTCACGTGACTTTAGCATGCATGCTATATGAATACATTCGTTGTATGGATGTAATCAATGCCATACAGCAATTTCTTAGCCAACACGTATTTAAGATTATCTCATAGGCAGTTGAAGATAGAATTTCATAACACTGCATAGTAATGATAGTAGTAGCACTAAATACATGTGAAAAACTATTTCAAGATCATACCCAGTAGGATAGACTTTCGTAATACTTTGTAATAATAACAGAGAATAGAGTATTCCATAATACAATGTAATATACGATGTAATAGTATTCACTACTACATTGATTACGCTCTTTGGATGCAATGAATACAATCTTTGGATGCAATTAATTATAGCGATTTCTTAGCCGAGTATTTAAGGTGTCTGTAGCATGCATGCTATATGCATATAGCAGGTATATATCCTATTCGTTGTATCAATGTAATCAGTGACATAATGTAATTCCTTAGCCAACGAGTAATTAAGGTTATCATACCAAGTAGAAGATAGAATTTCGTAATACTATGTAATGCTAGCAGAGAATTTGGAAATACCACTAGTTGCTTTTGCTATATAACCGTATTTCCTATTCGTTGTATGGATGTAATCAATGACATACAGTGATTTCTTAGCCGAGTACTTCACGTGACTTTAGCATGCATGATATATGAATATATTGGTTGCATGGATGTAATCAATGCCATACAGCAATTTCTTAGCCAACACGTATTTATCTCATAGGCAGTAGAAGATAGAATCTCGTAATACTATGTAATGCTAGAAGAGATTTTGGAACTACCACTAGTTGCTTTTGCTATATAACCGTATTTCCTATTCGTTGTAATGAATGTCATATAGTGATTCCTTAGCAGAGTACTTCACGTGAATTTAGCATGCATGCTATATGAATATATTGGTTGTATGGATGTAATCAATGCCATACAGCAATTTCTTAGCCAACACGTATTTAAGATTAAGTCATAGGCAGTTGAAGATAGAATTTCATAACACTGCATAGTAATGATACTAGGAGCACTGGTTGATTTAATACATCTGAAAAACTATTTCAAGATCATACCTAGTAGGATAGACTTTCATAATACTTTGTAATAATAACAGAGAATAGAGTATTCCATAATACAATGTAATATACGATGTAGTAGTATTCACTACTACATTGATTACATTCCTTGGATGCAATGAATACATTGTTTGGATGCAATGAATGACATAACGCGATTTCTTAGCCGAGTATTTAAGGTGTCTGTAGCATGCATGCTATGCATGTAATATACATGCTATACATGTAATCATGTCTGTAGCATGCATGCTATATGGATATAGCAGGTATATATCCTATTCGTTGTATCAATGTAATCAGTGACATACTGTAATTCCTTAGCCAACAAGTATTTAAGGTTCTCATACCCTGTAGAAGACAGAATTTCGTAATACTATGTAATGCTAGCAGAGAATTTGGAAATACCACTAGCTGCTTTTGCTATATAACCGTATTTCCTATTCGTTGTATGGATGTAATCAATGCCATACAGCAATTTCTTAGCCAACACGTATTTAAGATTAAATCATAGGCAGTTGAAGATAGAATTTCATAACACTGCATAGTAATGATACTAGTAGCACTGGTTGATTTAATACATCTGAAAAACTATTTCAAGATCATACCCTGTAGAATAGACTTTCATAATACTTTGTAATAATAACAGAGAATAGAGTATTCCATAATACAATGTAATATACGATGTAGTAGTATTCACTACTACATTGATTACATTCTTTGGATGCAATGAATACATTCTTTGGATGCAATGAATGACATAAAGCGATTTCTTAGCCGAGTATTTAAGGTGTCTGTTACATGCATACTATACATGTAATATACATGCTATACATGTAATCATGTCTGTAGCATGCATGCTATATGGATATAGCAGGTATATATCCTATTAGTTGTATCAATGTAATCAGTGACATAATGTAATTCCTTAGCCAAGGAGTACTTAAGGTTCTCATACCCAATAGAAGATAGAATTTCGTAATACTATGTAATGCTAGCAGAGAATTTGGAAATACCACTAGTTGCTTTTGCTATATAACCGTATTTCCTATTCGTTGTATGGATGTAATCAATGACATACAGTGATTTCTTAGCCGAATACTTCACGTGACTTTAGCATGCATGCTATATGAATACATTCGTTGTATGGATGTAATCAATGCCATACAGCAATTTCTTAGCCAACACGTATTTAAGATTATCTCATAGGCAATTGAAGATAGAATTTCATAACACTGCATAGTAATAGTGATAGTGATAGTAGTAGCACTAGTTGATTTAATACATCTGAAAAACTATTTCAAGATCATACCCAGTAGGATAGACTTTCAAAATACTTTGTAATAATAACAGAGAATAGAGTATTCCATAATACAATGTAATATACGATGTAATAGCAGAGAATTTGGAAGTACCACTAGTTGCTTTTGCTATATAACCGTATTTCCTATTCGATGTAATCAATGACATACAGTGATTTCTTAGCCGAGTACTTCACGTGACTTTAGCATGCATGCTATATGAATATATTGGTTGCATGGATGTAATCAATGCCATGCAGCAATGTCTTTGCCAACACGTATTTATCTCATAGGCAGTAGAAGATAGAATTTCGTAATACTATGTAATGCTAGCAGAGATTTTGGAACTACCACTAGTTGCTTTTGCTATATAACCGTATTTCCTATTCATTGTAATCAATGACATATAGTGATTCCTTAGCCGAGGAATCAATGACATATAGTGATTCCTTGCTTTATGCCCGCCCGGGCCTCTTGGCGGCATTGCAACAGCCAAGATGGGAACCCCGGGACACATTCCCCCCACAGCCAGTACTCAGGATCCCAATGCCCAACCCCATCCTCCTCGTCGGTGGAAGACTCACCGCCCATTTTTTCGGCTGGCTGCTCCTCGGCCCGGATTCCCCCCTCCTCTTCGGATAGCTGCTCGCCAGGGTCAGACTGTTGGGAGGGGCTGTCCACCGATGTAAGCTCCTCTGTGCGAAGAGAGGATGGACGGGGGGCCCGGGAGGTCCCCGCAGCGAGCGGGGGTGGGTGGCTCCGCCCCTTGGCTGCGGATGATCCTGACGCCTTCCCACGGCCCGACGATTGAGCAGCTGAGGGCCGAGCGGCCGGTGCCCTTGTGGCGGCCAGCCGGGGGGCTGAACGACCGGTTGCCCTGCCCCCACCAACCTCCGCGGACGAGCCCTGTAAAACCCCCCCAGCCACTTGCCCTGCCAACCCCCCTGGGATCCCCCAGGAAGGAAATCCATAAGGAGAGAAAGGGGCCCATCCCCCCCGAAACACCAGGGGGGCCCTGGTGGGGCTGGCGGATTAGTGCCGTGAGTACCCCCGGACATGGCGGGTCCCCATGGCGGAGGACCCCAACCGAAAGCCGGCATGAGCCCTTGCGGGCAGCCGGCGGACCCGCCTGCTGTTGCAGCGGAATGCGGACCTATTCCTGACCCCCCTACTGCGGGATCTTCCGGGCTAGATACCCTCACTATCCCCCGTTTTTTCACCGGGGAGGCCCCCGAGGGCAGTGGCCCGGGACCCCCAGGCACTGAGAGGGGAGCCTGGCCGGTGGAAAAAACTGAAGCCTCGTGGCCGCTCCCCTCGGAGAAGGAACTGCTGCATCCGGGTGAGGGGTCCCGCGGCGGAGCAGGTAAACGCGTGCGCCCACGGCGTACTGACAAATTCCCGCCCCCTGCTCCTCCTACGGCTGTGGCTGAAAGAGCCGCGCAAGTCCTGGACCGACGCGACCCCCGGCTTGCAGCCGAGCGCTCCCCCCTGGCCAAGGCCCGCCACCCCACCCCGCGCCAAAGAGCTGCCCGTGTCCCACCGTCCGCTCCCCTGGAGGGGGAAGCAGGGGCGGTTTGCGGGCGCGCTCGCGAGCTAGTGCTCCTGGAAGTGGTTTTTGGAGCCGCTGGCGCCATGCCGTATGCTGCCGAAAACCGGGAGAAACCGGGTAGAAGGAATCACGCCTTGCCGCCCCGATGAGAACAATGAACACCCGGAACTGGAACCCCGAAGGGAAACCCCCCCCGCTAGGCTCTCTCTCTCTCTCTCTCTTTTTTTCATACCCGTCGGTGAATGCGTAGCCGCGAGTCGAGAAGAACTCTTGCTCAGGTAACGAACGCTGTTGGGGTCGAGGCGAAGAAGACAGGAAAGGAAGAGAGGGGTGGCCGTGGAGCGGGCAGCAATGTGCCTGGCCAGGCCGCTAGCGCCTTATAAGCCAGCCGCTGCCCCGTCCCCGCCCCCTCCGCCTCAGGTGAGCGGCGTGCCTTTTGAAGGGGGAGTGGCCCCTACCTGGGAACGGCACGCCGCGGCGAGTTCTTTGTCCTCGCGGGGCCTCCGCTTCCGCAATGGCCGCCGCGCGTTTATGGCGGCAACGGCTCTAGTTTTTCAGATGTATTAAATCAACTAGTGCTACTACTATCATTACTATGCAGTGTTATGCAATTCTATCTTCAACTGCCTATGATTTAATCTTGAATACGTGTTGGCTAAGAAATTGTTGTATGGCATTGATTATATCCATACAACGAATGTATTCATATAGCATGCATGCTAAAGTCACGTGAAGTACTCGGCTAAGGAATCACTATATGTCTGATTACATCCATACGACGAATAGGAAATACGGTTATCTAGCAAAAGCAACTAGTGGTATTTCCAAATTCTCTGCTAGCATTACATAGTATTACGAAATTCTATCTTCTATGATAACCTTTACTCGTTGATATGATAACCTTAAGTACTCGTTGGCTAAGGAATTACATTATGTCACTGATTACATCGATACAACGAATAGGATATACATGCATATATATGCATGCTACAGACATGATTACATGTATAGCATGTATATTACATGTATAGGATGCATGCTACAGACCCCTTAAATACTCGGCTAAGAAATCACTTTATGTCATTCATTGCATCCAAAGAATGTAATCAATGTAGTAGTGAATACTACTACATCGTATATTACATTGTATTACGGAATACTCTATTCTCTGTTATTATTACAAAGTATTATGAAAGTCTATCCTACTGGGTATGATCTTGAAATAGTTTTTCAGATGTATTAAATCAACTAGTGCTACTACTATCATTACTATGCAGTGTTATGAGATTCTATCTTCAACTGCCTAAGAGATAATCTTAAATACGTGTTGGCTAAGAAATTGCTGTATGGCATTGATTACATCCATACAACGAATAGGAAATACGGTTATATAGCAAAAGCAACTAGTGGTATTTCCAAAATCTCTGCTAGCATTACATAGTATTACGAAATTCTATCTTCTTCTACCTATGAGATAAATACGTGTTGGCTAAGACATTGCTGCATGGCATTGATTATATCCATGCAACCAATATATTCATATAGCATGCATGCTAAAGTCACGTGAAGTACTCGGCTAAGAAATCCCTGTTTGTCATTGATTACATCCATACAACGAATAGGAAATACGGTTATATAGCAAAAGCAACTAGTGGTATTTCCAAATTCTCTGCTAGCATTACATAGTATTATGAAATTCTATCTTCTACTGGGTATGATAAACTTAAGTACTCGTTGGCTATAGAGTAACATTATGTCACTGATTACGTCGATTCAACGAATAGGATATATACCTGCTATATCCATATAGCATGCATGCTACAGACATGATTACATGTATAGCATGTATATTACATGTATAGCATGCATGCTACAGACACCTTAAATACTCGGCTAAGAAATCGCTTTATGTCATTCATTGCATCCAAAGAATGTATTCGTTGCATCCAAAGAATGTAATCAATGTAGTAGTGAATACTGCTACATCGTATATTACATTGTATTATGGAATACTCTATTCTCTGTTCTTATTACAAAGTATTATGAAAGTCTATCCTACTGAGTATGATCTTGAAATAGTTTTTCAGATGTATTAAATCAACTAGTGCTACTACTAGATTGGTTGAATTAAATCAACTAATGCTAAATCAACTAGTGCTACTAGTGCTACTACTAGATTGAGCCTCTTGTGGCGCAGAGTGGAAAGGCAGCTGTCTGAAAGCTTTGCCCATAAGGCTGGGAGTTCAATCCCAGCAGCCGGCTCAAGGTTGACTCAGCTTTCCATCCTTCCAAGGTCGGTAAAATGAGTAACCAGCTTGCTGGGGGGTAAACGGTCATGACTGGGGAAGGCACTGGCAAACCACCCCGTATTGAGTCTGCCATGAAAACGCTAGAGGGCGTCACCCCAAGGATCAGACATGACTCGGTGCTTGCACAGGGGATACCTTTACCTTTTACCTATACTACTAGATTGACTATTGTTCTTATGCAGTGTTATGAAATTCTATCTTCAACTGCTTATGAGATAATCTTAATTACGTGTTGGCTAAGAAATTGCTGCATGGCATCGATTACATCCATGCAACGAATATATTCATATAGCATGCATGCTAAAGTCATGTGAAGTACTCGGCTAAGGAATCACTATATGTCATTGATTACAACGAATAGGAAATACGGTTATATAGCAAAAACAACTAGTGGTAGTTCCAAAATCTCTGCTAGCATTACATAGTATTACGAAATTCTATCTTCAACTGCCTATGAGATAAAAACGTGTTGGCTAAGACATTGCTGCATGGCATTGATTACATCCATGCAACGAATATATTCATATAGCATGCATGCTAAAGTCACTTGAAGTACTCGGCTAAGAAATCCCTGTCTGTCATTGATTACATCCATACAACGAATAGGAAATACGGTTATATAGCAAAAGCAACTAGTGGTATTTCCAAATTCTCTGCTAGCATTACATAGTATTATGAAATTCTATCTTCTACTGGGTATGATAAACTTAAGTACTCGTTGGCTATAGAGTAACATTATGTCACTGATTACGTCGATTCAACGAATAGGATATATACCTGCTATATCCATATAGCATGCATGCTACAGACATGATTACATGTATAGCGTGTATATTACATGTATAGCATGCATGCTACAGACACCTTAAATACTCGGCTAAGAAATCGCTTTATGTCATTCATTGCATCCAAAGAATGTATTCGTTGCATCCAAAGAATGTAATCAATGTAGTAGTGAATACTGCTACATCGTATATTACATTGTATTATGGAATACTCTATTCTCTGTTCTTATTACAAAGTATTATGAAAGTCTATCCTACTGAGTATGATCTTGAAATAGTTTTTCAGATGTATTAAATCAACTAGTGCTACTACTAGATAGGTTGAATTAAATCAACTAATGCTAAATCAACTAGTGCTACTAGTGCTACTACTAGATTGAGCCTCTTGTGGCGCAGAGTGGAAAGGCAGCTGTCTGAAAGCTTTGCCCATAAGGCTGGGAGTTCAATCCCAGCAGCCAGCTCAAGGTTGACTCAGCCTTCCATCCTTCCAAGGTCGGTAAAATGAGTAACCAGCTTGCTGGGGGGTAAACGGTCATGACTGGGGAAGGCACTGGCAAACCACCCCGTATTGAGTCTGCCATGAAAACGCTAGAGGGCGTCACCCCAAGGATCAGACATGACTCGGTGCTTGCACAGGGGATACCTTTACCTTTTACCTATACTACTAGATTGACTATTGTTCTTATGCACTGTTATGAAATTCTATCTTCAACTGCTTATGAGATAATCCTAATTACGTGTTGGCTAAGAAATTGCTGCATGGCATCGATTACATCCATGCAACGAATATATTCATATAGCATGCATGCTAAAGTCACGTGAAGTACTCGGCTAAGGAATCACTATATGTCATTGATTACAACGAATAGGAAATACGGTTATATAGCAAAAGCAACTAGTGGTAGTTCCAAAATCTCTGCTAGCATTACATAGTATTACGAAATTCTATCTTCAACTGCCTATGAGATAAAAACGTGTTGGCTAAGACATTGCTGCATGGCATTGATTACATCCATGCAACGAATATATTCATATAGCATGCATGCTAAAGTCACGGGAAGTACTCGGCTAAGAAATCACTGTATGTCATTGATTACAACGAATAGGAAATACGGTTAGATAGCAAAAGGAACTAGTGGTATTTCCAAATTCTCTGCTAGCATTACATAGTATTACGAAATTCTATCTTCTACTGGGTATGATAGCCTTAAGTACTCGTTGGCTAAGGAATTACATTATGTCACTGATTACATCGATACACCGAATAGGATATATACCTGCTATATCCAGATAGCATGCATGCTACAGACACCTTAAATACTCAGCTAAGAAATCGCCTTATGTCATTCATTGCATCCAAAGAATGTATTCATTGCATCCAAAGAATGTAATCAATGTAGTAGTGAATACCACTACATCGTATATTACATTGTATTATGGAATCCTCTATTCTATGTTCTTATTACAAAGTATTATGAAAGTCTATCCTACTGGGTATGATCTTGAAATAGTTTTTCAGATGTATTAAATCAACTAGTGCTACTACTATCATTACTATGCAGTGTTATGAAATTCTATCTACTACTGCCTATGAGATAAATACGTGTTGGCTAAGAAATGGCTGCATGGCATTGATTACATGATACGTGTTGGCTAAGAAATTGCTGCATGGCATTGATTACATCCATGCAACGAATATATTCATATAGCATGCATGCTAAAGTCACGTGAAGTACTCGGCTAAGAAATCACTGTATGTCATTGATTACATCCATACAACGAATAGGAAATACGGTTATATAGCAAAAGCAACTAGTGGTATTTCCAAATTCTCTGCTAGCATTACATAGTATTATGAAATTCTATCTTCTACTGGGTATGATAACCTTAAGTACTCGTTGGCTAAGGAATTACATTATGTCACTGATTACGTCGATACAACGAATAGGATATATACCTGCTATATCCATATAGCATGCATGCTACAGACATGATTATATGTATAGCATGTATATTACATGTATAGCATGCATGCTACAGACCCCTTAAATACTCGGCTAAGAAATCGCTTTATGTCATTCATTGCATCCAAAGAATGTATTCATTGCATCCAAAGAATGTAATCAATGTAGTAGTGAATACTACTACATCGTATATTACATTGTATTATGGAATACTCTATTCTCTGTTATTATTACATAGTATTATGAAAGTCTATCCTACTGGGTATGATCTTGAAATAGTTTTTCAGATGTATTAAATCAACCAGTGCTACTACTATTACTATGCAGTGTTATGAAATTCTATCTTCAACTGCCTATGATTTAATCTTAAATACGTGTTGGCTAAGAAATTGCTGTATGGCATTGATTACATCCATACAACGAATAGGAAATACGGTTATATAGCAAAAGCAACTAGTGGTATTTCCAAATTCTCTGCTAGCATTACATAGTATTACGAAATTCTATCTTCTACTGGGTATTAGAAACTTAAGTACTCGTTGGCTAAGGAATTACAGTATGTCACTAATTACATCGATACAACGAATAGGATATATACCTGCTATATCCATATAGCATGCATGCTACAGACATGATTACATGTATAGCATGTATATTACATGCATAGCATGCATGCTACAGACCCCTTAATTACTCGGCTAAGAAATCGCTTTATGTCATTCATTGCATCCAAAGAATGTAATCAATGTAGTAGTGAATACTACTACATCGTAAATTACATTGTATTATGGAATACTCTATTCTCTGTTATTATTACAAAGTATTATGAAAGTCTATCCTACTGGGTATGATCCTGAAATAGTTTTTCAGATGTATTAAATCAACTAGTGCTACTACTATCATTACTATGCAGTGTTATGAAATTCTATCTTCAACTGCCTATGAGATAATCTTAAATACGTGTTGGCTAAGAAATTGCTGTATGGCATTGATTACATCCATACA
>NC_135373.1:13025871-13093672 GCF_049243985.1 Paroedura picta
CCACATACTGGCCTTGGTATGGGGGGGGGGTCTCTAAAAACATTATAAGTCAGACAGCAGGGCCAACCTCCACAGAGAAAGGGGGAGAGCAACGGACATGACATCACAAAGAGCTCACCTCTGTTGCCTGGAGAGGAAGGGATGCCACATAGTGGCCTTGGTATGGGCGGGGGGGATCTCTAAAAACATTATAAGTCAGACAGCAGGGCCAACCTCCACAGAGAAAGGGGAGAGCAACGGACATGACATCACAAAGAGCTCACCTCTGTTGCTTGGAGAGGAAGGGATGCCACATACTGGCCTTGGTATGGGGGGGGGGGTCTCTAAAAACATTATAAGTCAGACAGCAGGGCCACCTCCACAGAGAAAGGGGAGAGCAACGGACATGACATCACAAAGAGCTCACCTCTGTTGCCTGGAGAGGAAGGGATGCCACATAGTGGCCTTGGTATGGGGGGGGGGATCTCTAAAAACATTATAAGTCAGACAGCAGGGCCAACCTCCACGGAGAAAGGGGAGAGCAACGGACATGACATCACAAAGAGCTCACCTCTGTTGCCTGGAGAGGAAGGGATGCCACATAGTGGCCTTGGTATGGGGGGGGGGATCTCTAAAAACATTATAAGTCAGACAGCAGGGCCCACCTCCACAGAGAAAGGGGAGAGCAACGGACATGACATCACAAAGAGCTCACCTCTGTTGCCTGGAGAGGAAGGGATGCCACATACTGGCCTTGGTATGGGGGGGGGGATCTCTAAAAACATTATAAGTCAGACAGCAGGGCGAAACTCCACAGAGAAAGGGGGAGAGCAACGGACATGACATCACAAAGAGCTCACCTCTGTTGAATGGAGAGGAAGGGATGCCACATAGTGGCCTTGGTATGGGGGGGGGGATCTCTAAAAACATTATAAGTCAGACAGCAGGGCCCACCTCCACAGAGAAAGGGGGAGAGCAACGGACATGACATCACAAAGAGCTCACCTCTGTTGCCTGGAGAGGAAGGGATGCCACATAGTGGCCTTGGTATGGGGGGGGGATCTCTAAAAACATTATAAGTCAGACAGCAGGGCCCACCTCCACAGAGAAAGGGGAGAGCAACGGACATGACATCACAAAGAGCTCACCTCTGTTGCCTGGAGAGGAAGGGATGCCACATAGTGGCCTTGGTATGGGCGGGGGGATCTCTAAAAACATTATAAGTCAGACAGCAGGGCCAACCTCCACAGAGAAAGGGGAGAGCAACGGACATGACATCACAAAGAGCTCACCTCTGTTGCCTGGAGAGGAAGGGATGCCACATACTGGCCTTGGTATGGGGGGGGGGGGGGACTCTAAAAACATTATAAGTCAGACAGCAGGGCCAACCTCCACAGAGGAGAGTGGAGAGCAACGGACATGACATCACAAAGAGCTCACCTCTGTTGCCTGGAGAGGAAGGGATGCCACATAGTGGCCTTGGTATGGGCGGGGGGATCCCTAAAAACATTATAAGTCAGACAGCAGGGCCAACCTCCACAGAGAAAGGGGAGAGAGCAACGGACATGACATCACAAAGAGCTCACCTCTGTTGCCTGGAGAGGAAGGGATGCCACATAGTGGCCTTGGTATGGGGGGGGGGATCTCTAAAAACATTATAAGTCAGACAGCAGGGCCCACCTCCACAGATAAAGGGGAGAGCAACGGACATGACATCACAAAGAGCTCACCTCTGTTGCCTGGAGAGGAAGGGATGCCACATACTGGCCTTGGTATGGGGGGGGGTCTCTAAAAACATTATAAGTCAGACAGCAGGGCCAACCTCCACAGAGAAAGGGGAGAGCAACGGACATGACATCACAAAGAGCTCACCTCTGTTGCTTGGAGAGGAAGGGATGCCACATAGTGGCCTTGGTATGGGGGGGGGGGATCTCTAAAAACATTATAAGTCAGACAGCAGGGCCAACCTCCACAGAGAAAGGGGAGAGCAACGGACATGACATCACAAAGAGCTCACCTCTGTTGCTTGGAGAGGAAGGGATGCCACATACTGGCCTTGGTATGGGCGGGGGGATCTCTAAAAACATTATAAGTCATACAGCAGGGCCAACCTCCAGAGAGAAAGGGGAGAGCAACGGACATGACATCACAAAGAGCTCACCTCTGTTGCTTGGAGAGGAAGAGATGCCACATAGTGGCCTTGGTATGGGGGGGGGTCTCTAAAAACATTATAAGTCAGACAGCAGGGCCCACCTCCACAGAGAAAGGGGAGAGCAACGGACATGACATCACAAAGAGCTCACCTCTGTTGCCTGGAGAGGAAGGGATGCCACATCGTGGCCTTGGTATGGGCGGGGGATCTCTAAAAACATTATAAGTCAGACAGTAGGGCCAACCTCCACAGAGAGAGTGGAGAGCAACGGACATGACATCACAAAGAGCTCACCTCTGTTGCCTGGAGAGGAAGGGATGCCACATAGTGGCCTTGGTATGGGCGGGGGGATCTCTAAAAACATTATAAGTCAGACAGCAGGGCCCACCTCCACAGAGAAAGGGGAGAGCAACGGACATGACATCACAAAGAGCTCACCTCTGTTGCCTGGAGAGGAAGGGATGCCACATACTGGCCTTGGTATGGGCGGGGGGATCTCTAAAAACATTATAAGTCAGACAGCAGGGCCAACCTCCACAGAGAAAGGGGGAGAGCAACGGACATGACATCACAAAGAGCTCGCCTCTGTTGCCTGGAGAGGAAGGGATGCCACATAGTGGCCTTGGTATGGGGGGGGGGGGACTCTAAAAACATTATAAGTCAGACAGCAGGGGCCAACCTCCACAGAGAAAGGGGAGAGCAACGGACATGACATCTCAAAGAGCTCACCTCTGTTGCCTGGAGAGGAAGGGATGCCACATAGTGGCCTTGGTATGGGCGGGGGGGGTCTCTAAAAACATTATAAGTCAGACAGCAGGGCCAACCTCCAGAGGGAAAGTGGAGAGCAACGGACATGACATCACAAAGAGCTCACCTCTGTTGCCTGGAGAGGAAGGGATGCCACATAGTGGCCTTGGTATGGGGGGGGGGACTCTAAAAACATTATAAGTCAGACAGCAGGGCCAACCTCCAGAGGGAAAGTGGAGAGCAACGGACATGACATCACAAAGAGCTCACCTCTGTTGCCTGGAGAGGAAGGGATGCCACATAGTGGCCTTGGTATGGGGGGGGGGGACTCTAAAAACATTATAATTCAGACAGCAGGGCCAACCTCCAGAGGGAAAGTGGAGAGCAACGGACATGACATCACAAAGAGCTCACCTCTGTTGCCTGGAGAGGAAGGGATGCCACATAGTGGCCTTGCTATGGGGGGGGGGATCTCTAAAAACATTATAAGTCAGACAGCAGGGCCCACCTCCACAGAGAAAGGGGAGAGCAACGGACATGACATCACAAAGAGCTCACCTCTGTTGCCTGGAGAGGAAGGGATGCCACATAGTGGCCTTGGTATGGGCGGGGGGATCTCTAAAAACATTATAAGTCAGACAGCAGGGCCAACCTCCACAGAGAAAGGGGAGAGCAACGGACATGACATCACAAAGAGCTCACCTCTGTTGCCTGGAGAGGAAGGGATGCCACATACTGGCCTTGGTATGGGGGGGGGGGACTCTAAAAACATTATAAGTCAGACCGCAGGGCCAACCTCCACAGAGAGAGTGGAGAGCAATGGACATGACATCACAAAGAGCTCACCTCTGTTGCCTGGAGAGGAAGGGATGCCACATAGTGGCCTTGGTATGGGCGGGGGGATCCCTAAAAACATTATAAGTCAGACAGCAGGGCCAACCTCCACAGAGAAAGGGGAGAGCAACGGACATGACATCACAAAGAGCTCACCTCTGTTGCCTGGAGAGGAAGGGATGCCACATAGTGGCCTTGGTATGGGGGGGGGGATCTCTAAAAACATTATAAGTCAGACAGCAGGGCCCACCTCCACAGATAAAGGGGAGAGCAACGGACATGACATCACAAAGAGCTCACCTCTGTTGCCTGGAGAGGAAGGGATGCCACATACTGGCCTTGGTATGGGGGGGGGGGTCTCTAAAAACATTATAAGTCAGACAGCAGGGCCAACCTCCACAGAGAAAGGGGAGAGCAACGGACATGACATCACAAAGAGCTCACCTCTGTTGCTTGGAGAGGAAGGGATGCCACATACTGGCCTTGGTATGGGGGGGGGTCTCTAAAAACATTATAAGTCAGACAGCAGGGCCAACCTCCACAGAGAAAGGGGAGAGCAACGGACATGACATCACAAAGAGCTCACCTCTGTTGCTTGGAGAGGAAGGGATGCCACATACTGGCCTTGGTATGGGCGGGGGGATCTCTAAAAACATTATAAGTCATACAGCAGGGCCAACCTCCAGAGAGAAAGGGGAGAGCAACGGACATGACATCACAAAGAGCTCACCTCTGTTGCTTGGAGAGGAAGAGATGCCACATAGTGGCCTTGGTATGGGGGGGGGTCTCTAAAAACATTATAAGTCAGACAGCAGGGCCCACCTCCACAGAGAAAGGGGAGAGCAACGGACATGACATCACAAAGAGCTCACCTCTGTTGCCTGGAGAGGAAGGGATGCCACATAGTGGCCTTGGTATGGGCGGGGGGATCTCTAAAAACATTATAAGTCAGACAGTAGGGCCAACCTCCACAGAGAGAGTGGAGAGCAACGGACATGACATCACAAAGAGCTCACCTCTGTTGCCTGGAGAGGAAGGGATGCCACATACTGGCCTTGGTATGGGCGGGGGGATCTCTAAAAACATTATAAGTCAGACAGTAGGGCCAACCTCCACAGAGAGAGTGGAGAGCAACGGACATGACATCACAAAGAGCTCACCTCTGTTGCCTGGAGAGGAAGGGATGCCACATACTGGCCTTGGTATGGGCGGGGGGATCTCTAAAAACATTATAAGTCAGACAGCAGGGCAACCTCCACAGAGAAAGGGGGAGAGCAACGGACATGACATCACAAAGAGCTCGCCTCTGTTGCCTGGAGAGGAAGGGATGCCACATAGTGGCCTTGGTATGGGCGGGGGGGGTCTCTAAAAACATTATAAGTCAGACAGCAGGGCCAACCTCCACAGAGAAAGGGGAGAGCAACGGACATGACATCACAAAGAGCTCACCTCTGTTGCCTGGAGAGGAAGGGATGCCACATAGTGGCCTTGGTATGGGGGGGGGGGGTCTCTAAAAACATTATAAGTCAGACAGCAGGGCCAACCTCCACAGAGAAAGGGGGAGAGCAACGGACATGACATCTCAAAGAGCTCACCTCTGTTGCCTGGAGAGGAAGGGATGCCACATAGTGGCCTTGGTATGGGCGGGGGGGACTCTAAAAACATTATAAGTCAGACAGCAGGGCCAACCTCCACAGAGAAAGGGGAGAGCAACGGACATGACATCTCAAAGAGCTCACCTCTGTTGCCTGGAGAGGAAGGGATGCCACATAGTGGCCTTGGTATGGGCGGGGGGGTCTCTAAAAACATTATAAGTCAGACAGCAGGGCCAACCTCCAGAGAGAAAGGGGGAGAGCAACGGACATGACATCACAAAGAGCTCACCTCTGTTGCCTGGAGAGGAAGGGATGCCACATAGTGGCCTTGGTATGGGCGGGGGGATCTCTAAAAACATTATAAGTCAGACAGCAGGGCCCACCTCCACAGAGAAAGGGGAGAGCAACGGACATGACATCACAAAGAGCTCACCTCTGTTGCCTGGAGAGGAAGGGATGCCACATACTGGCCTTGGTATGTGGGGGGGGGGACCTCTAAAAACATTATAAGTCAGACAGCAGGGCCATCCTCCACAGAGAAAGGGGAGAGCAACGGACATGACATGACAAAGAGCTCACCTCTGTTGCCTGGAGAGGAAGGGATGCCACATAGTGGCCTTGGTATGGGGGGGGGGACTCTAAAAACATTATAAGTCAGACAGCAGGGCCAACCTCCAGAGGGAAAGTGGAGAGCAACGGACATGACATCACAAAGAGCTCACCTCTGTTGCCTGGAGAGGAAGGGATGCCACATAGTGGCCTTGGTATGGGGGGGGGGGGGACTCTAAAAACATTATAAGTCAGACAGCAGGGCCAACCTCCAGAGGGAAAGTGGAGAGCAACGGACATGACATCACAAAGAGCTCACCTCTGTTGCCTGGAGAGGAAGGGATGCCACATAGTGGCCTTGGTATGGGGGGGGACTCTAAAAACATTATAATTCAGACAGCAGGGCCAACCTCCAGAGGGAAAGTGGAGAGCAACGGACATGACATCACAAAGAGCTCACCTCTGTTGCCTGGAGAGGAAGGGATGCCACATAGTGGCCTTGGTATGGGGGGGGGGTCTCTAAAAACATTATAAGTCAGACAGCAGGGCCAACCTCCACAGAGAAAGGGGAGAGCAACGGACATGACATCACAAAGAGCTCACCTCTGTTGCCTGGAGAGGAACGGATGCCACATAGTGGCCTTGGTATGGGCGGGGTGTCTCTAAAATCATTATAAGTCAGACAGCAGGGCCAACCTCCAGAGAGAAAGGGGAGAGCAACGGACATGACATCACAAAGAGCTCACCTCTGTTGCCTGGAGAGGAAGGGATGCCACATAGTGGCCTTGGTATGGGCGGGGGGGGTCTCTAAAATCATTATAAGTCAGACAGCAGGGCCAACCTCCAGAGAGAAAGGGGAGAGCAACGGACATGACATCACAAAGAGCTCACCTCTGTTGCCTGGAGAGGAAGGGATGCCACATAGTGGCCTTGGTATGGGGGGGGGGGGTCTCTAAAAACATTATAAGTCAGACAGCAGGGCCAACCTCCACAGAGAAAGGGGAGAGCAACGGACATGACATCACAAAGAGCTCACCTCTGTTGCCTGGAGAGGAAGGGATGCCACATAGTGGCCTTGGTATGGGCGGGGGGGTCTCTAAAAACATTATAAGTCAGACAGCAGGGGCCAACCTCCAGAGAGAAAGGGGGGAGAGCAACGGACATGACATCACAAAGAGCTCACCTCTGTTGCCTGGAGAGGAAGGGATGCCACATAGTGGCCTTGGTATGGGGGGGGGGACTCTAAAAACATTATAAGTCAGACAGCAGGGCCCACCTCCACAGAGAAAGGGGAGAGCAACGGACATGACATCACAAAGAGCTCACCTCTGTTGCCTGGAGAGGAAGGGATGCCACATAGTGGCCTTGGTATGGGCGGGGGGGTCTCTAAAAACATTATAAGTCAGACAGCAGGGCCAACCTCCAGAGAGAAAGGGGAGAGCAACGGACATGACATCACAAAGAGCTCACCTCTGTTGCCTGGAGAGGAAGGGATGCCACATAGTGGCCTTGGTATGGGCGGGGGGGTCTCTAAAAACATTATAAGTCAGACAGCAGGGCCAACCTCCAGAGAGAAAGGGGAGAGCAACGGACATGACATCACAAAGAGCTCACCTCTGTTGCCTGGAGAGGAAGGGATGCCACATACTGGCCTTGGTATGGGGGGGGGTCTCTAAAAACATTATAAGTCAGACAGCAGGGCCCACCTCCACAGAGAAAGGGGAGAGCAACGGACATGACATCACAAAGAGCTCACCTCTGTTGCTTGGAGAGGAAGGGATGCCACATAGTGGCCTTGGTATGGGCGGGGGGATCTCTAAAAACATTATAAGTCAGACAGCAGGGCCAACCTCCAGAGAGAAAGGGGGAGAGCAACGGACATGACATCACAAAGAGCTCACCTCTGTTGCTTGGAGAGGAAGGGATGCCACATAGTGGCCTTGGTATGGGCGGGGGGATCTCTAAAAACATTATAAGTCAGACAGCAGGGCCAACCTCCACAGAGAAAGGGGAGAGCAATGGACATGACATCACAAAGAGCTCACCTCTGTTGCCTGGAGAGGAAGGGATGCCACATACTGGCCTTGGTATGGGGGGGGTGTCTCTAAAAACATTATAAGTCAGACAGTAGGGCCAACCTCCACAGAGAAAGGGGAGAGCAACGGACATGACATCACAAAGAGCTCACCTCTGTTGCCTGGAGAGGAAGGGATGCCACATACTGGCCTTGGTATGGGGGGGGGGGTCTCTAAAAACATTATAAGTCAGACAGCAGGGCCCCACCTCCACAGAGAAAGGGGAGAGCAACGGACATGACATCACAAAGAGCTCACCTCTGTTGCTTGGAGAGGAAGGGATGCCACATACTGGCCTTGGTATGGGGGGGGGGGTCTCTAAAAACATTATAAGTCAGACAGCAGGGCCCACCTCCACAGAGAAAGGGGAGAGCAACGGACATGACATCACAAAGAGCTCACCTCTGTTGCCTGGAGAGGAAGGGATGCCACATACTGGCCTTGGTATGGGGGGGGGGGGGGTCTCTAAAAACATTATGAGTCAGACAGCAGGGCCAACCTCCAGAGAGAAAGGGGAGAGCAACGGACATGACATCACAAAGAGCTCACCTCTGTTGCTTGGAGAGGAAGGGATGCCACATACTGTCCTTGGTATGGGCGGGGGGATCTCTAAAAACATTATAAGTCAGACAGCAGGGCCAACCTCCACAGAGAAAGGGGAGAGCAACGGACATGACATCACAAAGAGCTCACCTCTGTTGCCTGGAGAGGAAGGGATGCCACATAGTGGCCTTGGTATGGGCGGGGGGGGTCTCTAAAAACATTATAAGTCAGACAGCAGGGCCAACCTCCACAGAGAAAGGAGAGAGCAACGGACATGACATCACAAAGAGCTCACCTCTGTTGCTTGGAGAGGAAGGGATGCCACATAGTGGCCTTGGTATGGGCGGGGGGATCTCTAAAAACATTATAAGTCAGACAGCAGGGCCAACCTCCAGAAAGAAAGGGGAGAGCAACGGACATGACATCACAAAGAGCTCACCTCTGTTGCCTGGAGAGGAAGGGATGCCACATAGTGGCCTTGGTATGGGCGGGGGGATCTCTAAAAACATTATAAGTCAGACAGCAGGGCCAACCTCCAGAGAGAAAGGGGAGAGCAACGGACATGACATCACAAAGAGCTCACCTCTGTTGCCTGGAGAGGAAGGGATGCCACATACTGGCCTTGGTATGGGGGGGGGGGGTCTCTAAAAACATTATAAGTCAGACAGCAGGGCCCACCTCCACAGAGAAAGGGGAGAGCAACGGACATGACATCACAAAGAGCTCACCTCTGTTGCTTGGAGAGGAAGGGATGCCACATACTGGCCTTGGTATGGGGGGGGGGGGTCTCTAAAAACATTATAAGTCAGACAGCAGGGCCCACCTCCACAGAGAAAGGGGAGAGCAACGGACATGACATCACAAAGAGCTCACCTCTGTTGCCTGGAGAGGAAGGGATGCCACATACTGGCCTTGGTATGGGGGGGGGGGGTCTCTAAAAACATTATGAGTCAGACAGCAGGGCCAACCTCCAGAGAGAAAGGGGAGAGCAACGGACATGACATCACAAAGAGCTCACCTCTGTTGCTTGGAGAGGAAGGGATGCCACATAGTGGCCTTGGTATGGGCGGGGGGATCTCTAAAAACATTATAAGTCAGACAGCAGGGCCAACCTCCACAGAGAAAGGGGGAGAGCAACGGACATGACATCACAAAGAGCTCACCTCTGTTGCCTGGAGAGGAAGGGATGCCACATAGTGGCCTTGGTATGGGCGGGGGGGTCTCTAAAAACATTATAAGTCAGACAGCAGGGCCAACCTCCACAGAGAAAGGGGGAGAGCAACGGACATGACATCACAAAGAGCTCACCTCTGTTGCCTGGAGAGGAAGGGATGCCACATAGTGGCCTTGGTATGGGCGGGGGGGTCTCTAAAAACATTATAAGTCAGACAGCAGGGCCAACCTCCAGAGGGAAAGTGGAGAGCAACAGACATGACATCACAAAGAGCTCACCTCTGTTGCCTGGAGAGGAAGGGATGCCACATAGTGGCCTTGGTATGGGCGGGGGGGGTCTCTAAAAACATTATAAGTCAGACAGCAGGGCCAACCTCCAGAGGGAAAGTGGAGAGCAACGGACATGACATCACAAAGAGCTCACCTCTGTTGCCTGGAGAGGAAGGGATGCCACATAGTGGCCTTGGTATGGGCGGGGGGATGTCTAAAAACATTATAAGTCAGACAGCAGGGCCAACCTCCAGAGGGAAAGTGGAGAGCAACGGACATGACATCACAAAGAGCTCACCTCTGTTGCCTGGAGAGGAAGGGATGCCACATAGTGGCCTTGGTATGGGCAACGATTTAATAAGTCAGACAGCAGGGCCAACCTCCAGAGGGAAAGTGGAGAGCAACGGACATGACAATCACAAAGAGCTCATCCTCTGTTGCTTGGAGAGGAAGGGATGCCACATACTGGCCTTGGTATGGGCGGGGGGATCTCTAAAAAAACATTATAAGTCAGACAGCAGGGCCCACCTCCACAGAGAAAGGGGTGAGAGCAACGGACATGACATCACAAAGAGCTCACCTCTGTTGCCTGGAGAGGAAGGGATGCCACATAGTGGCCTTGGTATGGGCGGGGGGATCTCTAAAAACATTATAAGTCAGACAGCAGGGCCAACCTCCACAGAGAAAGGGGGGAGAGCAACGGGACATGACATCACAAAGAGCTCACCTCTGTTGCCTGGAGAGGAAGGGATGCCCACATACTGTCCTTGGTATGGGCGGGGGGATCTCTAAAAACATTATAAGTCAGACAGCAGGGCCAACCTCCACAGAGAAAGGGGGAGAGCAACGGACATGACATCACAAAGAGCTCACCTCTGTTGCCTGGAGAGGAAGGGATGCCACATAGTGTCCTTGGTATGGGGCGGGGGGATCTCTAAAAACATTATAAGTCAGACAGCAGGGCCAACCTCCACAGAGAAAGGGGAGAGCAACGGACATGACATCACAAAGAGCTCACCTCTGTTGCCTGGAGAGGAAGGGATGCCACATACTGTCCTTGGTATGGGGCGGGGGGATCTCTAAAAACATTGATAAGTCAGACAGCAGGGCCAACCTCCACAGAGAAAGGGGAGAGCAACGGACATGACATCACAAAGAGCTCACCTCTGTTGCCTGGAGAGGAAGGGATGCCCACATACTGTCCTTGGTATGGGCGGGGGGATCTCTAAAAACATTATAAGTCAGACAGCAGGGCCAACCTCCACAGAGAAGGGGAGAGCAACGGACATGACATCACAAAGAAGCTCACCTCTGTTGCCTGGAGAGGAAGGGGATGCCACATACGTGGCCTTGGTATGGGGGCGGGGGGATCTCTAAAAACATTATAAGTCAGACAGCAGGGGCCAACCTCCATAGAGAAAGGGGAGAGCAACGGACATGACATCACAAAGAGCTCACCTCTGTTCGCTGGAGAGGAAGGGATGCCACATAGTGGCCCTTGGTATGGGGCGGGGGGTCTCTAAAAACATTATAAGTCAGACAGCAGGGCCACCTCCACAGAGAAAGGGGAGAGCAACGGACATGACATCACAAAGAGCTCACCTCTGTTGCTTGGAGAGGAAGGGATGCCACATAGTGGCCTTGGTATGGGCGGGGGGATCTCTAAAAACATTATAAGTCAGACAGCAGGGCCAACCTCCAGAAAGAAAGGGGAGAGGCAACGGACATGACATCACAAAGAGCTCACCTCTGTTGCCTGGAGAGGAAGGGGATGCCACATAGTGGCCTTGGTATGGGCGGGGGGATCTCTAAAACATTATAAGTCAGACAGCAGGGCCAACCTCCAGAGAGAAAGGGGGGAGAGCAACGGACATGACATCACAAAGAGCTCACCTCTGTTGCCTGGAGAGGAAGGGATGCCACATAGTGGCCTTGGTATGGGCGGGGGGGTCTCTAAAAACATTATAAGTCAGACAGCAGGGGCCAACCTCCAGAGGAAAGTGGAGAGCAACGGACATGACCATCACAAAGAGCTCACCTCTGTTGCCTGGAGAGGAAGGGATGCCACATAGTGGCCTTGGTATGGGCGGGGGGATGTCTAAAAACATTATAAGTCAGACAGCAGGGCCAACCTCCAGAGGGAAAGTGGAGAGCAACGGACATGACATCACAAAGAGCTCACCTCTGTTGCCTGGAGAGGAAGGGATGCCACATACTGGCCTTGGTATGGGCGGGGGGGTCTATAAAAACATTATAAGTCAGACAGCAGGGCCAACCTCCAGAGGGAAAGTGGAGAGCAACGGACATGACATTCACAAAGAGCTCACCTCTGTTGCTTGGAGAGGAAGGGATGCCACATACTGGCCTTGGTATGGGCGGGGGGATCTCTAAAAACATTATAAGTCAGACAGCAGGGCCCACCTCCACAGAGAAAGGGGAGAGCAACGGACATGACATCACAAAGAGCTCACCTCTGTTGCCTGGAGAGGAAGGGATGCCACATAGTGGCCTTGGTATGGGCGGGGGGATCTCTAAAAACATTATAAGTCAGACAGCAGGGCCAACCTCCACAGAGAAAGGGGAGAGCAACGGACATGACATCACAAAGAGCTCACCTCTGTTGCCTGGAGAGGAAGGGATGCCACATACTGTCCTTGGTATGGGCGGGGGGATCTCTAAAAACATTATAAGTCAGACAGCAGGGCCAACCTCCACAGAGAAAGGGGAGAGCAACGGACATGACATCACAAAGAGCTCACCTCTGTTGCCTGGAGAGGAAGGGATGCCACATACTGTCCTTGGTATGGGCGGGGGGATCTCTAAAAACATTATAAGTCAGACAGCAGGGCCAACCTCCACAGAGAAAGGGGAGAGCAACGGACATGACATCACAAAGAGCTCACCTCTGTTGCCTGGAGAGGAAGGGATGCCACATACTGTCCTTGGTATGGGCGGGGGGATCTCTAAAAACATTATAAGTCAGACAGCAGGGCCAACCTCCACAGAGAAAGGGGAGAGCAACGGACATGACATCACAAAGAGCTCACCTCTGTTGCCTGGAGAGGAAGGGATGCCACATACTGTCCTTGGTATGGGCGGGGGGATCTCTAAAAACATTATAAGTCAGACAGCAGGGCCAACCTCCACAGAGAAAGGGGAGAGCAACGGACATGACATCACAAAGAGCTCACCTCTGTTGCCTGGAGAGGAAGGGATGCCACATAGTGGCCTTGGTATGGGGGCGGGGGGATCTCTAAAAACATTATAAGTCAGACAGCAGGGCCCACCTCCATAGAGAAAGGGGAGAGCAACGGACATGACATCACAAAGAGCTCACCTCTGTTGCCTGGAGAGGAAGGGATGCCACATAGTGGCCTTGGTATGGGCGGGGGGATCTCTAAAAACATTATAAGTCAGACAGCAGGGCCAACCTCCAGAGGGAAAGTGGAGAGCAGCGGACATGACATCACAAAGAGCTCACCTCTGTTGCCTGGAGAGGAAGGGATGCCACATAGTGGCCTTGGTATGGGGCGGGGGGATCTCTAAAAACATTATAAGTCAGACAGCAGGGCCAACCTCCACAGAGAAAGGGGAGAGCAACGGACATGACATCACAAAGAGCTCACCTCTGTTGCCCGGAGAGGAAGGGATGCCACATACTGGCCTTGGTATGGGCGGGGGGATCTCTAAAAACATTATAAGTCAGACAGCAGGGCCAACCTCCAGAGAGAAAGGGGAGAGCAACGGACATGACATCACAAAGAGCTCACCTCTGTTGCCTGGAGAGGAAGGGATGCCACATACTGGCCTTGGTATGGGGCGGGGGGATCTCTAAAAACATTATAAGTCAGACAGCAGGGCCAACCTCCAGAGAGAAAGGGGAGAGCAACGGACATGACATCACAAAGAGCTCACCTCTGTTGCCTGGAGAGGAAGGGATGCCACATACTGGCCTTGGTATGGGGCGGGGGGGATCTCTAAAAACATTATAAGTCAGACAGCAGGGCCAACCTCCACAGAGAAAGGGGAGAGCAACGGACATGACATCACAAAGAGCTCACCTCTGTTGCCTGGAGAGGAAGGGATGCCACATAGTGGCCTTGGTATGGGCGGGGGGATCTCTAAAAACATTATAAGTCAGACAGCAGGGCCAACCTCCAGAGAGAAAGGGGAGAGCAACGGACATGACATCACAAAGAGCTCACCTCTGTTGCCTGGAGAGGAAGGGATGCCACATAGTGGCCTTGGTATGGGCGGGGGGATCTCTAAAAACATTATAAGTCAGACAGCAGGGCCAACCTCCAGAGAGAAAGGGGAGAGCAACGGACATGACATCACAAAGAGCTCACCTCTGTTGCCTGGAGAGGAAGGGATGCCACATACTGGCCTTGGTATGGGCGGGGGGATCTCTAAAAACATTATAAGTCAGACAGCAGGGCCAACCTCCACAGAGAAAGGGGAGAGCAACGGACATGACATCACAAAGAGCTCACCTCTGTTGCCTGGAGAGGAAGGGATGCCACATACTGTCCTTGGTATGGGGGGGGGGGGACTCTAAAAACATTATAAGTCAGACAGCAGGGCCAACCTCCACAGAGAGAGTGGAGAGCAACGGACATGACATCACAAAGAGCTCACCTCTGTTGCCTGGAGAGGAAGGGATGCCACATACTGGCCTTGGTATGGGGGGGGGGGGGACTCTAAAAACATTATAAGTCAGACAGCAGGGCCAACCTCCACAGAGAGAGTGGAGAGCAACGGACATGACATCACAAAGAGCTCACCTCTGTTGCCTGGAGAGGAAGGGATGCCACATACTGTCCTTGGTATGGGGGGGGGGGGACTCTAAAAACATTATAAGTCAGACAGCAGGGCCAACCTCCACAGAGAGAGTGGAGAGCAACGGACATGACATCACAAAGAGCTCACCTCTGTTGCCTGGAGAGGAAGGGATGCCACATACTGTCCTTGGTATGGGGGGGGGGGACTCTAAAAACATTATAAGTCAGACAGCAGGGCCAACCTCCACAGAGAGAGTGGAGAGCAACGGACATGACATCACAAAGAGCTCACCTCTGTTGCCTGGAGAGGAAGGGATGCCACATACTGTCCTTGGTATGGGGGGGGGGACTCTAAAAACATTATAAGTCAGACAGCAGGGCCAACCTCCACAGAGAGAGTGGAGAGCAACGGACATGACATCACAAAGAGCTCACCTCTGTTGCCTGGAGAGGAAGGGATGCCACATACTGGCCTTGGTATGGGCGGGGGGATCTCTAAAAACATTATAAGTCAGACAGCAAGGCCAACCTCCACAGAGAGAGTGGAGAGCAACGGACATGACATCACAAAGAGCTCACCTCTGTTGCCTGGAGAAGAAGGGATGCCACATACTGTCCTTGGTATGGGGGGGGGGGACTCTAAAAACATTATAAGTCAGACAGCAGGGCCAACCTCCACAGAGAGAGTGGAGAGCAACGGACATGACATCACAAAGAGCTCACCTCTGTTGCCTGGAGAGGAAGGGATGCCACATACTGTCCTTGGTATGGGGGGGGGGGGACTCTAAAAACATTATAAGTCAGACAGCAGGGCCAACCTCCACAGAGAGAGTGGAGAGCAACGGACATGACATCACAAAGAGCTCACCTCTGTTGCCTGGAGAGGAAGGGATGCCACATACTGGCCTTGGTATGGGCGGGGGGATCTCTAAAAACATTATAAGTCAGACAGCAGGGCCAACCTCCACAGAGAGAGTGGAGAGCAACGGACATGACATCACAAAGAGCTCACCTCTGTTGCCTGGAGAGGAAGGGATGCCACATACTGTCCTTGGTATTGGGGGGGGGGGGACTCTAAAAACATTATAAGTCAGACAGCAGGGCCAACCTCCACAGAGAGAGTGGAGAGCAACGGACATGACATCACAAAGAGCTCACCTCTGTTGCCTGGAGAGGAAGGGATGCCACATACTGGCCTTGGTATGGGCGGGGGGATCTCTAAAAACATTATAAGTCAGACAGCAGGGCCAACCTCCAGAGAGAAAGGGGAGAGCAACGGACATGACATCACAAAGAGCTCACCTCTGTTGCCTGGAGAGGAAGGGATGCCACATACTGGCCTTGGTATGGGGGGGGGGATCTCTAAAAACATTATAAGTCAGACAGCAGGGCCAACCTCCAGAGAGAAAGGGGGAGAGCAACGGACATGACATCACAAAGAGCTCACCTCTGTTGCCTGGAGAGGAAGGGATGCCACATACTGTCCTTGGTATGGGGGGGGGGGACTCTAAAAACATTATAAGTCAGACAGCAGGGCCAACCTCCAGAGAGAAAGGGGAGAGCAACGGACATGACATCACAAAGAGCTCACCTCTGTTGCCTGGAGAGGAAGGGATGCCACATACTGTCCTTGGTATGGGGGGGGACTCTAAAAACATTATAAGTCAGACAGCAGGGCCAACCTCCAGAGAGAAAGGGGAGAGCAACGGACATGACATCACAAAGAGCTCACCTCTGTTGCCTGGAGAGGAAGGGATGCCACATACTGGCCTTGGTATGGGCGGGGGGATCTCTAAAAACATTATAAGTCAGACAGCAGGGCCAACCTCCAGAGAGAAAGGGGATAGCAACGGACATGACATCACAAAGAGCTCACCTCTGTTGCCTGGAGAGGAAGGGATGCCACATACTGTCCTTGGTATGGGGGGGGGGGACTCTAAAAACATTATAAGTCAGACAGCAGGGCCAACCTCCAGAGAGAAAGGGGGAGAGCAACGGACATGACATCACAAAGAGCTCACCTCTGTTGCCTGGAGAGGAAGGGATGCCACATACTGGCCTTGGTATGGGGGGGGGGACTCTAAAAACATTATAAGTCAGACAGCAGGGCCAACCTCCAGAGAGAAAGGGGAGAGCAACGGACATGACATCACAAAGAGCTCACCTCTGTTGCCTGGAAAGGAAGGGATGCCACATAGTGGCCTTGGTATGGGCGGGGGGATCTCTAAAAACATTATAAGTCAGACAGCAGGGCCAACCTCCAGAGAGAAAGGGGAGAGCAACGGACATGACATCACAAAGAGCTCACCTCTGTTGCCTGGAGAGGAAGGGATGCCACATAGTGGCCTTGGTATGGGCGGGGGGGATCTCTAAAAACATTATAAGTCAGACAGCAGGGCCAACCTCCACAGAGAAAGGGGGAGAGCAACGGACATGACATCACAAAGAGCTCACCTCTGTTGCCTGGAGAGGAAGGGATGCCACATAGTGGCCTTGGTATGGGCGGGGGGATCTCTAAAAACATTATAAGTCAGACAGCAGGGCCAACCTCCAGAGAGAAAGGGGAGAGCAACGGACATGACATCACAAAGAGCTCACCTCTGTTGCTTGGAGAGGAAGGGATGCCACATACTGGCCTTGGTATGGGCGGGGGGATCTCTAAAAACATTATAAGTCAGACAGCAGGGCCAACCTCCAGAGAGAAAGGGGAGAGCAACGGACATGACATCACAAAGAGCTCACCTCTGTTGCCTGGAGAGGAAGGGATGCCACATACTGGCCTTGGTATGGGCGGGGGGATCTCTAAAAACATTATAAGTCAGACAGCAGGGCCAACCTCCACAGAGAAAGGGGAGAGCAACGGACATGACATCACAAAGAGCTCACCTCTGTTGCCTGGAGAGGAAGGGATGCCACATAGTGGCCTTGGTATGGGCGGGGGGATCTCTAAAAACATTATAAGTCAGACAGCAGGGCCAACCTCCAGAGAGAAAGGGGAGAGCAACGGACATGACATCACAAAGAGCTCACCTCTGTTGCCTGGAGAGGAAGGGATGCCACATACTGGCCTTGGTATGGGGGGGGGGACTCTAAAAACATTATAAGTCAGACAGCAGGGCCAACCTCCAGAGAGAAAGGGGAGAGCAACGGACATGACATCACAAAGAGCTCACCTCTGTTGCCTGGAGAGGAAGGGATGCCACATAGTGGCCTTGGTATGGGCGGGGGGATCTCTAAAAACATTATAAGTCAGACAGCAGGGCCTACCTCCACAGAGAAAGGGGAGAGCAACGGACATGACATCACAAAGAGCTCACCTCTGTTGCCTGGAGAGGAAGGGATGCCACATACTGGCCTTGGTATGGGCGGGGGGGTCTCTAAAAACATTATAAGTCAGACAGCAGGGCCAACCTCCAGAGAGAAAGGGGAGAGCAACGGACATGACATCACAAAGAGCTCACCTCTGTTGCCTGGAGAGGAAGGGATGCCACATACTGTCCTTGTTATGGGGGGGGGACTCTAAAAACATTATAAGTCAGACAGCAGGGCCAACCTCCAGAGAGAAAGGGGAGAGCAACGGACATGACATCACAAAGAGCTCACCTCTGTTGCCTGGAGAGGAAGGGATGCCACATACTGTCCTTGTTATGGGGGGGGGACTCTAAAAACATTATAAGTCAGACAGCAGGGCCAACCTCCAGAGAGAAAGGGGAGAGCAACGGACATGACATCACAAAGAGCTCACCTCTGTTGCCTGGAGAGGAAGGGATGCCACATACTGTCCTTGTTATGGGGGGGGGGGGACTCTAAAAACATTATAAGTCAGACAGCAGGGCCAACCTCCAGAGAGAAAGGGGAGAACAACGGACATGACATCACAAAGAGCTCACCTCTGTTGCCTGGAGAGGAAGGGATGCCACATAGTGGCCTTGGTATGGGCGGGGGGATCTCTAAAAACATTATAAGTCAGACAGCAGGGCCTACCTCCACAGAGAAAGGGGAGAGCAACGGACATGACATCACAAAGAGCTCACCTCTGTTGCCTGGAGAGGAAGGTATGCCACATACTGTCCTTGGTATGGGGGGGGGGACTCTAAAAACATTATAAGTCAGACAGCAGGGCCAACCTCCAGAGAGAAAGGGGAGAGCAACGGACATGACATCACAAAGAGCTCACCTCTGTTGCCTGGAGAGGAAGGGATGCCACATACTGTCCTTGTTATGGGGGGGGGGACTCTAAAAACATTATAAGTCAGACAGCAGGGCCAACCTCCAGAGAGAAAGGGGAGAGCAACGGACATGACATCACAAAGAGCTCACCTCTGTTGCCTGGAGAGGAAGGGATGCCACATACTGTCCTTGTTATGGGGGGGGGGGATCTCTAAAAACATTATAAGTCAGACAGCAGGGCCAACCTCCAGAGAGAAAGGGGAGAGCAACGGACATGACATCACAAAGAGCTCACCTCTGTTGCCTGGAGAGGAAGGGATGCCACATACTGTCCTTGGTATGGGGGGGGGGGGACTCTAAAAACATTATAAGTCAGACAGCAGGGCCAACCTCCAGAGAGAAAGGGGAGAGCAACGGACATGACATCACAAAGAGCTCACCTCTGTTGCCTGGAGAGGAAGGGATGCCACATACTGTCCTTGGTATGGGCGGGGGGATCTCTAAAAACATTATAAGTCAGACAGCAGGGCCAACCTCCACAGAGAAAGGGGAGAGCAACGGACATGACATCACAAAGAGCTCACCTCTGTTGCCTGGAGAGGAAGGGATGCCACATACTGTCCTTGGTATGGGCGGGGGGATCTCTAAAAACATTATAAGTCAGACAGCAGGGCCAACCTCCACAGAGAAAGGGGAGAGCAACGGACATGACATCACAAAGAGCTCACCTCTGTTGCCTGGAGAGGAAGGGATGCCACATAGTGGCCTTGGTATGGGCGGGGGGATCTCTAAAAACATTATAAGTCAGACAGCAGGGCCAACCTCCAGAGAGAAAGGGGAGAGCAACGGACATGACATCACAAAGAGTTCACCTCTGTTGCCTGGAGAGGAAGGGATGCCACATAGTGGCCTTGGTATGGGGCGGGGGGATCTCTAAAAACATTATAAGTCAGACAGCAGGGCCAACCTCCAGAGAGAAAGGGGAGAGCAACGGACATGACATCACAAAGAGCTCACCTCTGTTGCCTGGAGAGGAAGGGATGCCACATACTGGCCTTGGTATGGGCGGGGGGATCTCTAAAAACATTATAAGTCAGACAGCAGGGCCAACCTCCAGAGAGAAAGGGGAGAGCAACGGACATGACATCACAAAGAGCTCACCTCTGTTGCCTGGAGAGGAAGGGATGCCACATACTGGCCTTGGTATGGGGGGGGGGGACTCTAAAAACATTATAAGTCAGACAGCAGGGCCAACCTCCAGAGAGAAAGGGGAGAGCAACGGACATGACATCACAAAGAGCTCACCTCTGTTGCCTGGAGAGGAAGGGATGCCACATACTGGCCTTGGTATGGGGGGGGGGGGGGACTCTAAAAACATTATAAGTCAGACAGCAGGGCCAACCTCCAGAGAGAAAGGGGAGAGCAACGGACATGACATCACAAAGAGCTCACCTCTGTTGCCTGGAGAGGAAGGGATGCCACATACTGGCCTTGGTATGGGGGGGGGGGACTCTAAAAACATTATAAGTCAGACAGCAGGGCCAACCTCCAGAGAGAAAGGGGAGAGCAACGGACATGACATCACAAAGAGCTCACCTCTGTTGCCTGGAGAGGAAGGGATGCCACATACTGGCCTTGGTATGGGGGGGGGGGATCTCTAAAAACATTATAAGTCAGACAGCAGGGCCAACCTCCAGAGAGAAAGGGGAGAGCAACGGACATGACATCACAAAGAGCTCACCTCTGTTGCCTGGAGAGGAAGGGATGCCACATACTGTCCTTGGTATGGGGAGGGGGGACTCTAAAAACATTATAAGTCAGACAGCAGGGCCAACATCCAGAGAGAAAGGGGAGAGCAACGGACATGACATCACAAAGAGCTCACCTCTGTTGCCTGGAGAGGAAGGGATGCCACATACTGGCCTTGGTATGGGGGGGGGGGGATCTCTAAAAACATTATAAGTCAGACAGCAGGGCCAACCTCCAGAGAGAAAGGGGAGAGCAACGGACATGACATCACAAAGAGCTCACCTCTGTTGCCTGGAGAGGAAGGGATGCCACATACTGGCCTTGGTATGGGGGGGGGACTCTAAAAACATTATAAGTCAGACAGCAGGGCCAACCTCCAGAGAGAAAGGGGAGAGCAACGGACATGACATCACAAAGAGCTCACCTCTGTTGCCTGGAGAGGAAGGGATGCCACATACTGGCCTTGGTATGGGGGGGGGGATCTCTAAAAACATTATAAGTCATACAGCAGGGCCAACCTCCAGAGAGAAAGGGGAGAGCAACGGACATGACATCACAAAGAGCTCACCTCTGTTGCCTGGAGAGGAAGGGATGCCACATACTGGCCTTGGTATGGGCGGGGGGGTCTCTAAAAACATTATAAGTCAGACAGCAGGGCCAACCTCCACAGAGAAAGGGGAGAGCAACGGACATGACATCACAAAGAGCTCACCTCTGTTGCCTGGAGAGGAAGGGATGCCACATACTGGCCTTGGTATGGGGGGGGGGGACTCTAAAAACATTATAAGTCAGACAGCAGGGCCAACCTCCAGAGAGAAAGGGGAGAGCAACGGACATGACATCACAAAGAGCTCACCTCTGTTGCCTGGAGAGGAAGGGATGCCACATACTGGCCTTGGTATGGGGGGGGGGGGGATCTCTAAAAACATTATAAGTCAGACAGCAGGGCCAACCTCCACAGAGAAAGGGGAGAGCAACGGACATGACATCACAAAGAGCTCACCTCTGTTGCCTGGAGAGGAAGGGATGCCACATACTGGCCTTGGTATGGGGGGGGGGGAATCTAAAAACATTATAAGTCAGACAGCAGGGCCAACCTCCACAGAGAAAGGGGAGAGCAACGGACATGACATCACAAAGAGCTCACCTCTGTTGCCTGGAGAGGAAGGGATGCCACATACTGGCCTTGGTATGGGCGGGGGGGTCTCTAAAAACATTATAAGTCAGACAGCAGGGCCCACCTCCACAGAGAAAGGGGAGAGCAACGGACATGACATCACAAAGAGCTCACCTCTGTTGCCTGGAGAGGAAGGGATGCCACATACTGGCCTTGGTATGGGCGGGGGGGTCTCTAAAAACATTATAAGTCAGACAGCAGGGCCAACCTCCACAGAGAAAGGGGAGAGCAACGGACATGACATCACAAAGAGCTCACCTCTGTTGCCTGGAGAGGAAGGGATGCCACATAGTGGCCTTGGTATGGGGGGGGGGGATCTCTAAAAACATTATAAGTCAGACAGCAGGGCCCACCTCCACAGAGAAAGGGGAGAGCAACGGACATGACATCACAAAGAGCTCACCTCTGTTGCCTGGAGAGGAAGGGATGCCACATACTGGCCTTGGTATGGGGGGGGGGGGACTCTAAAAACATTATAAGTCAGACAGCAGGGCCAACCTCCACAGAGAGAGTGGAGAGCAACGGACATGACATCACAAAGAGCTCACCTCTGTTGCCTGGAGAGGAAGGGATGCCACATAGTGGCCTTGGTATGGGCGGGGGGATCCCTAAAAACATTATAAGTCAGACAGCAGGGCCAACCTCCACAGAGAAAGGGGGAGAGCAACGGACATGACATCACAAAGAGCTCACCTCTGTTGCCTGGAGAGGAAGGGATGCCACATAGTGGCCTTGGTATGGGGGGGGGATCTCTAAAAACATTATAAGTCAGACAGCAGGGCCCACCTCCACAGAGAAAGGGGAGAGCAACGGACATGACATCACAAAGAGCTCACCTCTGTTGCCTGGAGAGGAAGGGATGCCACATACTGGCCTTGGTATGGGGGGGGGGGATCTCTAAAAACATTATAAGTCAGACAGCAGGGCCAACCTCCACAGAGAAAGGGGAGAGCAACGGACATGACATCACAAAGAGCTCACCTCTGTTGCCTGGAGAGGAAGGGATGCCACATACTGGCCTTGGTATGGGGGGGGGGGGATCTCTAAAACCATTATAAGTCAGACAGCAGGGCCAACCTCCACAGAGAAAGGGGAGAGCAACGGACATGACATCACAAAGAGCTCACCTCTGTTGCCTGGAGAGGAAGGGATGCCACATACTGGCCTTGGTATGGGGGGGGGGGGATCTCTAAAAACATTATAAGTCAGACAGCAGGGCCAACCTCCACAGAGAAAGGGGAGAGCAACGGACATGACATCACAAAGAGCTCACCTCTGTTGCCTGGAGAGGAAGGGATGCCACATAGTGGCCTTGGTATGGGCGGGGGGATCTCTAAAAACATTATAAGTCAGACAGCAGGGCCAACCTCCACAGAGAAAGGGGAGAGCAACGGACATGACATCACAAAGAGCTCACCTCTGTTGCCTGGAGAGGAAGGGATGCCACATACTGGCCTTGGTATGGGCGGGGGGATCTCTAAAAGCATTATAAGTCAGACAGCAGGGCCCACCTCCACAGAGAAAGGGGAGAGCAACGGACATGACATCACAAAGAGCTCACCTCTGTTGCCTGGAGAGGAAGGGATGCCACATACTGGCCTTGGTATGGGCGGGGGGATCTCTAAAAGCATTATAAGTCAGACAGCAGGGCCCACCTCCACAGAGAAAGGGGAGAGCAACGGACATGACATCACAAAGAGCTCACCTCTGTTGCCTGGAGAGGAAGGGATGCCACATACTGGCCTTGGTATGGGCGGGGGGATCTCTAAAAACATTATAAGTCAGACAGCAGGGCCAACCTCCACAGAGAAAGGGGAGAGCAACGGACATGACATCACAAAGAGCTCACCTCTGTTGCCTGGAGAGGAAGGGATGCCACATAGTGGCCTTGGTATGGGAGGGGGGGACTCTAAAAACATTATAAGTCAGACAGCAGGGCCCACCTCCACAGAGAAAGGGGAGAGCAACGGACATGACATCACAAAGAGCTCACCTCTGTTGCCTGGAGAGGAAGGGATGCCACATACTGGCCTTGGTATGGGCGGGGGGATCTCTAAAAACATTATAAGTCAGACAGCAGGGCCAACCTCCACAGAGAAAGGGGAGAGCAACGGACATGACATCACAAAGAGCTCACCTCTGTTGCCTGGAGAGGAAGGGATGCCACATAGTGGCCTTGGTATGGGGGGGGGGGACTCTAAAAACATTATAAGTCAGACAGCAGGGCCAACCTCCACAGAGAAAGGGGGAGAGCAACGGACATGACATCACAAAGAGCTCACCTCTGTTGCCTGGAGAGGAAGGGATGCCACATAGTGGCCTTGGTATGGGGGGGGGACTCTAAAAACATTATAAGTCAGACAGCAGGGCCAACCTCCACAGAGAAAGGGGAGAGCAACGGACATGACATCACAAAGAGCTCACCTCTGTTGCCTGGAGAGGAAGGGATGCCACATAGTGGCCTAGGTATGGGGGGGGGGGTCTCTAAAAACATTATAAGTCAGACAGCAGGGCCAACCTCCACAGAGAAAGGGGAGAGCAACGGACATGACATCACAAAGAGCTCACCTCTGTTGCCTGGAGAGGAAGGGATGCCACATAGTGGCCTTGGTATGGGGGGGGGGACTCTAAAAACATTATAAGTCAGACAGCAGGGCCAACCTCCACAGAGAAAGGGGAGAGCAACGGACATGACATCACAAAGAGCTCACCTCTGTTGCCTGGAGAGGAAGGGATGCCACATAGTGGCCTTGGTATGGGGGGGGGGGACTCTAAAAACATTATAAGTCAGACAGCAGGGCCAACCTCCACAGAGAAAGGGGAGAGCAACGGACATGACATCACAAAGAGCTCACCTCTGTTGCCTGGAGAGGAAGGGATGCCACATACTGGCCTTGGTATGGGGGGGGGGGATCTCTAAAAACATTATAAGTCAGACAGCAGGGCCAACCTCCACAGAGAAAGGGGAGAGCAACGGACATGACATCACAAAGAGCTCACCTCTGTTGCCTGGAGAGGAAGGGATGCCACATAGTGGCCTTGGTATGGGGGGGGGGATCTCTAAAAACATTATAAGTCAGACAGCAGGGCCAACCTCCAGAGAGAAAGGGGAGAGCAACGGACATGACATCACAAAGAGCTCACCTCTGTTGCCTGGAGAGGAAGGGTTGCCACATACTGGCCTTGGTATGGGCGGGGGGATCTCTAAAAACATTATAAGTCAGACAGCAGGGCCTACCTCCACAGAGAAAGGGGAGAGCAACGGACATGACATCACAAAGAGCTCACCTCTGTTGCCTGGAGAGGAAGGTATGCCACATACTGTCCTTGGTATGGGGGGGGGGGACTCTAAAAACATTATAAGTCAGACAGCAGGGCCAACCTCCAGAGAGAAAGGGGAGAGCAACGGACATGACATCACAAAGAGCTCACCTCTGTTGCCTGGAGAGGAAGGGATGCCACATACTGTCCTTGTTATGGGGGGGGGGACTCTAAAAACATTATAAGTCAGACAGCAGGGCCAACCTCCAGAGAGAAAGGGGAGAGCAACGGACATGACATCACAAAGAGCTCACCTCTGTTGCCTGGAGAGGAAGGGATGCCACATACTGTCCTTGTTATGGGGGGGGGGGATCTCTAAAAACATTATAAGTCAGACAGCAGGGCCAACCTCCAGAGAGAAAGGGGAGAGCAACGGACATGACATCACAAAGAGCTCACCTCTGTTGCCTGGAGAGGAAGGGATGCCACATACTGTCCTTGGTATGGGGGGGGGGGACTCTAAAAACATTATAAGTCAGACAGCAGGGCCAACCTCCAGAGAGAAAGGGGAGAGCAACGGACATGACATCACAAAGAGCTCACCTCTGTTGCCTGGAGAGGAAGGGATGCCACATACTGTCCTTGGTATGGGCGGGGGGATCTCTAAAAACATTATAAGTCAGACAGCAGGGCCAACCTCCACAGAGAAAGGGGAGAGCAACGGACATGACATCACAAAGAGCTCACCTCTGTTGCCTGGAGAGGAAGGGATGCCACATACTGTCCTTGGTATGGGCGGGGGGATCTCTAAAAACATTATAAGTCAGACAGCAGGGCCAACCTCCACAGAGAAAGGGGAGAGCAACGGACATGACATCACAAAGAGCTCACCTCTGTTGCCTGGAGAGGAAGGGATGCCACATAGTGGCCTTGGTATGGGCGGGGGGATCTCTAAAAACATTATAAGTCAGACAGCAGGGCCAACCTCCAGAGAGAAAGGGGAGAGCAACGGACATGACATCACAAAGAGTTCACCTCTGTTGCCTGGAGAGGAAGGGATGCCACATAGTGGCCTTGGTATGGGGCGGGGGGATCTCTAAAAACATTATAAGTCAGACAGCAGGGCCAACCTCCAGAGAGAAAGGGGAGAGCAACGGACATGACATCACAAAGAGCTCACCTCTGTTGCCTGGAGAGGAAGGGATGCCACATACTGGCCTTGGTATGGGCGGGGGGATCTCTAAAAACATTATAAGTCAGACAGCAGGGCCAACCTCCAGAGAGAAAGGGGAGAGCAACGGACATGACATCACAAAGAGCTCACCTCTGTTGCCTGGAGAGGAAGGGATGCCACATACTGGCCTTGGTATGGGGGGGGGGGACTCTAAAAACATTATAAGTCAGACAGCAGGGCCAACCTCCAGAGAGAAAGGGGAGAGCAACGGACATGACATCACAAAGAGCTCACCTCTGTTGCCTGGAGAGGAAGGGATGCCACATACTGGCCTTGGTATGGGGGGGGGGGGACTCTAAAAACATTATAAGTCAGACAGCAGGGCCAACCTCCAGAGAGAAAGGGGAGAGCAACGGACATGACATCACAAAGAGCTCACCTCTGTTGCCTGGAGAGGAAGGGATGCCACATACTGGCCTTGGTATGGGGGGGGGGGACTCTAAAAACATTATAAGTCAGACAGCAGGGCCAACCTCCAGAGAGAAAGGGGAGAGCAACGGACATGACATCACAAAGAGCTCACCTCTGTTGCCTGGAGAGGAAGGGATGCCACATACTGGCCTTGGTATGGGGGGGGGGGATCTCTAAAAACATTATAAGTCAGACAGCAGGGCCAACCTCCAGAGAGAAAGGGGAGAGCAACGGACATGACATCACAAAGAGCTCACCTCTGTTGCCTGGAGAGGAAGGGATGCCACATACTGTCCTTGGTATGGGGAGGGGGGACTCTAAAAACATTATAAGTCAGACAGCAGGGCCAACATCCAGAGAGAAAGGGGAGAGCAACGGACATGACATCACAAAGAGCTCACCTCTGTTGCCTGGAGAGGAAGGGATGCCACATACTGGCCTTGGTATGGGGGGGGGGATCTCTAAAAACATTATAAGTCAGACAGCAGGGCCAACCTCCAGAGAGAAAGGGGAGAGCAACGGACATGACATCACAAAGAGCTCACCTCTGTTGCCTGGAGAGGAAGGGATGCCACATACTGGCCTTGGTATGGGGGGGGGACTCTAAAAACATTATAAGTCAGACAGCAGGGCCAACCTCCAGAGAGAAAGGGGAGAGCAACGGACATGACATCACAAAGAGCTCACCTCTGTTGCCTGGAGAGGAAGGGATGCCACATACTGGCCTTGGTATGGGGGGGGGGATCTCTAAAAACATTATAAGTCATACAGCAGGGCCAACCTCCAGAGAGAAAGGGGAGAGCAACGGACATGACATCACAAAGAGCTCACCTCTGTTGCCTGGAGAGGAAGGGATGCCACATACTGGCCTTGGTATGGGCGGGGGGGTCTCTAAAAACATTATAAGTCAGACAGCAGGGCCAACCTCCACAGAGAAAGGGGAGAGCAACGGACATGACATCATAAAGAGCTCACCTCTGTTGCCTGGAGAGGAAGGGATGCCACATACTGGCCTTGGTATGGGGGGGGGGGGACTCTAAAAACATTATAAGTCAGACAGCAGGGCCAACCTCCAGAGAGAAAGGGGAGAGCAACGGACATGACATCACAAAGAGCTCACCTCTGTTGCCTGGAGAGGAAGGGATGCCACATACTGGCCTTGGTATGGGGGGGGGGGGATCTCTAAAAACATTATAAGTCAGACAGCAGGGCCAACCTCCACAGAGAAAGGGGAGAGCAACGGACATGACATCACAAAGAGCTCACCTCTGTTGCCTGGAGAGGAAGGGATGCCACATACTGGCCTTGGTATGGGGGGGGGGGAATCTAAAAACATTATAAGTCAGACAGCAGGGCCAACCTCCACAGAGAAAGGGGAGAGCAACGGACATGACATCACAAAGAGCTCACCTCTGTTGCCTGGAGAGGAAGGGATGCCACATACTGGCCTTGGTATGGGCGGGGGGGGTCTCTAAAAACATTATAAGTCAGACAGCAGGGCCCACCTCCACAGAGAAAGGGGAGAGCAACGGACATGACATCACAAAGAGCTCACCTCTGTTGCCTGGAGAGGAAGGGATGCCACATACTGGCCTTGGTATGGGCGGGGGGGTCTCTAAAAACATTATAAGTCAGACAGCAGGGCCAACCTCCACAGAGAAAGGGGAGAGCAACGGACATGACATCACAAAGAGCTCACCTCTGTTGCCTGGAGAGGAAGGGATGCCACATACTGGCCTTGGTATGGGCGGGGGGGTCTCTAAAAACATTATAAGTCAGACAGCAGGGCCAACCTCCACAGAGAAAGGGGAGAGCAACGGACATGACATCACAAAGAGCTCACCTCTGTTGCCTGGAGAGGAAGGGATGCCACATACTGGCCTTGGTATGGGGGGGGGGATCTCTAAAAACATTATAAGTCAGACAGCAGGGCCAACCTCCACAGAGAAAGGGGAGAGCAACGGACATGACATCACAAAGAGCTCACCTCTGTTGCCTGGAGAGGAAGGGATGCCACATACTGGCCTTGGTATGGGGGGGGGGGATCTCTAAAAACATTATAAGTCAGACAGCAGAGCCAACCTCCACAGAGAAAGGGGAGAGCAACGGACATGACTCACAAAGAGCTCACCTCTGTTGCCTGGAGAGGAAGGGATGCCACATAGTGGCCTTGGTATGGGGGGGGGGACTCTAAAAACATTATAAGTCAGACAGCAGGGCCAACCTCCACAGAGAAAGGGGAGAGCAACGGACATGACATCACAAAGAGCTCACCTCTGTTGCCTGGAGAGGAAGGGATGCCACATAGTGGCCTTGGTATGGGGGGGGGGGGACTCTAAAAACATTATAAGTCAGACAGCAGGGCCAACCTCCACAGAGAAAGGGGAGAGCAACGGACATGACATCACAAAGAGCTCACCTCTGTTGCCTGGAGAGGAAGGGATGCCACATAGTGGCCTTGGTATGGGGGGGGGGATCTCTAAAAACATTATAAGTCAGACAGCAGGGCCAACCTCCACAGAGAAAGGGGAGAGCAACGGACATGACATCACAAAGAGCTCACCTCTGTTGCCTGGAGAGGAAGGGATGCCACATAGTGGCCTTGGTATGGGCGGGGGGATCTCTAAAAACATTATAAGTCAGACAGCAGGGCCAACCTCCACAGAGAAATGGGAGAGCAACGGACATGACATCACAAAGAGCTCACCTCTGTTGCCTGGAGAGGAAGGGATGCCACATAGTGGCCTTGGTATGGGGGGGGGGATCTCTAAAAACATTATAAGTCAGACAGCAGGGCCAACCTCCACAGAGAAAGGGGAGAGCAACGGACATGACATCACAAAGAGCTCACCTCTGTTGCCTGGAGAGGAAGGGATGCCACATAGTGGCCTTGGTATGGGGGGGGGGGACTCTAAAAACATTATAAGTCAGACAGCAGGGCCAACCTCCACAGAGAAAGGGGAGAGCAACGGACATGACATCACAAAGAGCTCACCTCTGTTGCCTGGAGAGGAAGGGATGCCACATAGTGGCCTTGGTATGGGGGGGGGGGTCTCTAAAAACATTATAAGTCAGACAGCAGGGCCAACCTCCACAGAGAAAGGGGAGAGCAACGGACATGACATCACAAAGAGCTCACCTCTGTTGCCTGGAGAGGAAGGGATGCCACATAGTGGCCTTGGTATGGGGGGGGGGATCTCTAAAAACATTATAAGTCAGACAGCAGGGCCAACCTCCACAGAGAAAGGGGAGAGCAACGGACATGACATCACAAAGAGCTCACCTCTGTTGCCTGGAGAGGAAGGGATGCCACATAGTGGCCTTGGTATGGGGGGGGGGGTCTCTAAAAACATTATAAGTCAGACAGAAGGGCCAACCTCCACAGAGAAAGGGGAGAGCAACGGACATGACATCACAAAGAGCTCACCTCTGTTGCCTGGAGAGGAAGGGATGCCACATAGTGGCCTTGGTATGGGGGGGGGGATCTCTAAAAACATTATAAGTCAGACAGCAGGGCCAACCTCCACAGAGAAAGGGGAGAGCAACGGACATGACATCACAAAGAGCTCACCTCTGTTGCCTGGAGAGGAAGGGATGCCACATAGTGGCCTTGGTATGGGGGGGGGGGACTCTAAAAACATTATAAGTCAGACAGCAGGGCCAACCTCCACAGAGAAAGGGGAGAGCAACGGACATGACATCACAAAGAGCTCACCTTTGTTGCCTGGAGAGGAAGGGATGCCACATAGTTGCCTTGGTATGGGGGGGGGATCTCTAAAAACATTATAAGTCAGACAGCAGGGCCAACCTCCACAGAGAAAGGGGAGAGCAACGGACATGACATCACAAAGAGCTCACCTCTGTTGCCTGGAGAGGAAGGGATGCCACATAGTGGCCTTGGTATGGGTGGGGGGATCTCTAAAAACATTATAAGTCAGACAGCAGGGCCAACCTCCACAGAGAAAGGGGAGAGCAACGGACATGACATCACAAAGAGCTCACCTCTGTTGCCTGGAGAGAAAGGGATGCCACATAGTGGCCTTGGTATGGGGGGGTGGGACTCTAAAAACATTATAAGTCAGACAGCAGGGCCAACCTCCACAGAGAAAGGGGAGAGCAACGGACATGACATCACAAAGAGCTCACCTCTGTTGCCTAGAGAGGAAGGGATGCCACATAGTGGCCTTGGTATGGGGGGGGGGTCTCTAAAAACATTATAAGTCAGACAGCAGGGCCAACCTCCACAGAGAAAGGGGAGAGCAACGGACATGACATCACAAAGAGCTCACCTCTGTTGCCTGGAGAGGAAGGGATGCCACATAGTGGCCTTGGTATGGGGGGGGGGACTCTAAAAACATTATAAGTCAGACAGCAGGGCCAACCTCCACAGAGAAAGGGGAGAGCAACGGACATGACATCACAAAGAGCTCACCTCTGTTGCCTGGAGAGGAAGGGATGCCACATAGTGGCCTTGGTATGGGGGGGGGGGACTCTAAAAACATTATAAGTCAGACAGCAGGGCCAACCTCCACAGAGAAAGGGGAGAGCAACGGACATGACATCACAAAGAGCTCACCTCTGTTGCCTGGAGAGGAAGGGATGCCACATAGTGGCCTTGGTATGGGGGGGGACTCTAAAAACATTATAAGTCAGACAGCAGGGCCAACCTCCACAGAGAAAGGGGAGAGCAACGGACATGACATCACAAAGAGCTCACCTCTGTTGCCTGGAGAGGAAGGGATGCCACATAGTGGCCTTGGTATGGGCGGGGGGATCTCTAAAAACATTATAAGTCAGACAGCAGGGCCAACCTCCACAGAGAAAGGGGAGAGCAACGGACATGACATCACAAAGAGCTCACCTCTGTTGCCTGGAGAGGAAGGGATGCCACATAGTGGCCTTGGTATGGGGGGGGGGGACTCTAAAAACATTATAAGTCAGACAGCAGGGCCAACCTCCACAGAGAAAGGGGAGAGCAACGGACATGACATCACAAAGAGCTCACCTCTGTTGCCTGGAGAGGAAGGGATGCCACATAGTGGCCTTGGTATGTGGGGGGGGGTCTCTAAAAACATTATAAGTCAGACAGGAGGGCCAACCTCCACAGAGAAAGGGGAGAGCAACGGACATGACATCACAAAGAGCTCACCTCTGTTGCCTGGAGAGGAAGGGATGCCACATAGTGGCCTTGGTATAGGGGGGGGGGTCTCTAAAAACATTATAAGTCAGACAGCAGGGCCAACCTCCACAGAGAAAGGGGAGAGCAACGGACATGACATCACAAAGAGCTCACCTCTGTTGCCTGGAGAGGAAGGGATGCCACATAGTGGCCTTGGTATGGGGGGGGGGGGTCTCTAAAAACATTATAAGTCAGACAGCAGGGCCAACCTCCACAGAGAAAGGGGAGAGCAACGGACATGACATCACAAAGAGCTCACCTCTGTTGCCTGGAGAGGAAGGGATGCCACATAGTGGCCTTGGTATGGGGGGAGGGACTCTAAAAACATTATAAGTCATACAGCAGGGCCAACCTCCAGAGAGAACGTGGAGAGCAACGGACATGACATCACAAAGAGCTCACCTCTGTTGCCTGGAGAGGAAGGGATGCCACATAGTGGCCTTGGTATGGGCGGGGGGATCTCTAAAAACATTATAAGTCAGACAGCAGGGCCAACCTCCACAGAGAAAGGGGAGAGCAACGGACATGACATCACAAAGAGCTCACCTCTGTTGCCTGGAGAGGAAGGGATGCCACATAGTGGCCTTGGTATGGGGGGGGGGTCTCTAAAAACATTATAAGTCAGACAGCAGGGCCAACCTCCAGAGGGAAAGTGGAGAGCAACGGACATGACATCACAAAGAGCTCACCTCTGTTGCCTGGAGAGGAAGGGATGCCACATAGTGGCCTTGGTATGGGCGGGGGGATCTCTAAAAACATTATAAGTCAGACAGCAGGGCCAACCTCCACAGAGAAAGGGGAGAGCAACGGACATGACATCACAAAGAGCTCACCTCTGTTGCCTGGAGAGGAAGGGATGCCACATAGTGGCCTTGGTATGGGCGGGGGGATCTCTAAAAACATTATAGGTCAGACAGCAGGGCCAACCTCCACAGAGAAAGAGGAGAGCAACGGACATGACATCACAAAGAGCTCACCTCTGTTGCTTGGAGAGGAAGGGATGCCACATACTGGCCTTGGTATGGGGGGGGGGATCTCTAAAAACATTATAAGCCAGACAGCAGGGCCAACCTCCACAGAGAAAGGGGACAGCAACGGACATGACATCACAAAGAGCTCACCTCTGTTGCCTGGAGAGGAAGGGATGCCACATAGTGGCCTTGGTATGGGGGGGGGGACTCTAAAAACATTATAAGTCAGACAGCAGGGCCAACCTCCACAGAGAAAGGGGAGAGCAACGGACATGACATCACAAAGAGCTCACCTCTGTTGCCTGGAGAGGAAGGGATGCCACATAGTGGCCTTGGTATGGGGGGGGGGACTCTAAAAACATTATAAGTCAGACAGCAGGGCCAACCTCCACAGAGAAAGGGGAGAGCAACGGACATGACATCACAAAGAGCTCACCTCTGTTGCCTGGAGAGGAAGGGATGCCACATAGTGGCCTTGGTATGGGCGGGGGGATCTCTAAAAACATTATAAGTCAGACAGCAGGGCCAACCTCCACAGAGAAAGGGGAGAGCAACGGACATGACATCACAAAGAGCTCACCTCTGTTGCCTGGAGAGGAAGGGATGCCACATAGTGGCCTTGGTATGGGGGGGGGGGACTCTAAAAACATTATAAGTCAGACAGCAGGGCCAACCTCCACAGAGAAAGGGGAGAGCAACGGACATGACATCACAAAGAGCTCACCTCTGTTGCCTGGAGAGGAAGGGATGCCACATAGTGGCCTTGGTATGGGGGGGGGTCTCTAAAAACATTATAAGTCAGACAGCAGGGCCAACCTCCAGAGGGAAAGTGGAGAGCAACGGACATGACATCACAAAGAGCTCACCTCTGTTGCCTGGAGAGGAAGGGATGCCACATAGTGGCCTTGGTATGGGCGGGGGGATCTCTAAAAACATTATAAGTCAGACAGCAGGGCCAACCTCCACAGAGAAAGGGGAGAGCAACGGACATGACATCACAAAGAGCTCACCTCTGTTGCCTGGAGAGGAAGGGATGCCACATAGTGGCCTTGGTATGGGCGGGGGGATCTCTAAAAACATTATAGGTCAGACAGCAGGGCCAACCTCCACAGAGAAAGAGGAGAGCAACGGACATGACATCACAAAGAGCTCACCTCTGTTGCTTGGAGAGGAAGGGATGCCACATACTGCCCTTGGTATGGGGGGGGGGGGATCTCTAAAAACATTATAAGCCAGACAGCAGGGCCAACCTCCACAGAGAAAGGGGACAGCAACGGACATGACATCACAAAGAGCTCACCTCTGTTGCCTGGAGAGGAAGGGATGCCACATAGTGGCCTTGGTATGGGGGGGGGGGACTCTAAAAACATTATAAGTCAGACAGCAGGGCCAACCTCCACAGAGAAAGGGGAGAGCAACGGACATGACATCACAAAGAGCTCACCTCTGTTGCCTGGAGAGGAAGGGATGCCACATAGTGGCCTTGGTATGGGGGGGGGACTCTAAAAACATTATAAGTCAGACAGCAGGGCCAACCTCCACAGAGAAAGGGGAGAGCAACGGACATGACATCACAAAGAGCTCACCTCTGTTGCCTGGAGAGGAAGGGATGCCACATAGTGGCCTTGGTATGGGCGGGGGGATCTCTAAAAACATTATAAGTCAGACAGCAGGGCCAACCTCCACAGAGAAAGGGGAGAGCAACGGACATGACATCACAAAGAGCTCACCTCTGTTGCCTGGAGAGGAAGGGATGCCACATAGTGGCCTTGGTATGGGGGGGGGGGACTCTAAAAACATTATAAGTCAGACAGCAGGGCCAACCTCCACAGAGAAAGGGGAGAGCAACGGACATGACATCACAAAGAGCTCACCTCTGTTGCCTGGAGAGGAAGGGATGCCACATAGTGGCCTTGGTATGTGGGGGGGGGGTCTCTAAAAACATTATAAGTCAGACAGGAGGGCCAACCTCCACAGAGAAAGGGGAGAGCAACGGACATGACATCACAAAGAGCTCACCTCTGTTGCCTGGAGAGGAAGGGATGCCACATAGTGGCCTTGGTATAGGGGGGGGGGTCTCTAAAAACATTATAAGTCAGACAGCAGGGCCAACCTCCACAGAGAAAGGGGAGAGCAACGGACATGACATCACAAAGAGCTCACCTCTGTTGCCTGGAGAGGAAGGGATGCCACATAGTGGCCTTGGTATGGGGGGGGGGGGTCTCTAAAAACATTATAAGTCAGACAGCAGGGCCAACCTCCACAGAGAAAGGGGAGAGCAACGGACATGACATCACAAAGAGCTCACCTCTGTTGCCTGGAGAGGAAGGGATGCCACATAGTGGCCTTGGTATGGGGGGAGGGACTCTAAAAACATTATAAGTCATACAGCAGGGCCAACCTCCAGAGAGAACGTGGAGAGCAACGGACATGACATCACAAAGAGCTCACCTCTGTTGCCTGGAGAGGAAGGGATGCCACATAGTGGCCTTGGTATGGGCGGGGGGATCTCTAAAAACATTATAAGTCAGACAGCAGGGCCAACCTCCACAGAGAAAGGGGAGAGCAACGGACATGACATCACAAAGAGCTCACCTCTGTTGCCTGGAGAGGAAGGGATGCCACATAGTGGCCTTGGTATGGGGGGGGGGGGGTCTCTAAAAACATTATAAGTCAGACAGCAGGGCCAACCTCCAGAGGGAAAGTGGAGAGCAACGGACATGACATCACAAAGAGCTCACCTCTGTTGCCTGGAGAGGAAGGGATGCCACATAGTGGCCTTGGTATGGGGGGGGGGATCTCTAAAAACATTATAAGTCAGACAGCAGGGCCAACCTCCACAGAGAAAGGGGAGAGCAACGGACATGACATCACAAAGAGCTCACCTCTGTTGCCTGGAGAGGAAGGGATGCCACATAGTGGCCTTGGTATGGGCGGGGGGACTCTAAAAACATTATAAGTCAGACAGCAGGGCCAACCTCCACAGAGAAAGGGGAGAGCAACGGACATGACATCACAAAGAGCTCACCTCTGTTGCCTGGAGAGGAAGGGATGCCACATAGTGGCCTTGGTATGGGGGGGGGATCTCTAAAAACATTATAAGTCAGACAGCAGGGCCAACCTCCACAGAGAAAGGGGAGAGCAACGGACATGACATCACAAAGAGCTCACCTCTGTTGCCTGGAGAGGAAGGGATGCCACATACTGGCCTTTGTATGGGCGGGGGGATCTCTAAAAACATTATAAGTCCGACAGCAGGGCCAACCTCCACAGAGAGAGTGGAGAGCAACGGACATGACATGACAAAGAGGTCACCTCTGTTGCTTGGAGAGGAAGGGATGCCACATACTGGCCTTGGTATGGGGGGGGGGGGGGATCTCTAAAAACATTATAAGTCAGACAGCAGGGCCAACCTCCACAGAGAAAGGGGAGAGCAACGGACATGACATCACAAAGAGCTCACCTCTGTTGCCTGGAGAGGAAGGGATGCCACATAGTGCCCTTGGTATGGGGGGGGGGGGTCTCTAAAAACATTATAAGTCAGACAGCAGGGCCAACCTCCACAGAGAAAGGGGAGAGCAACGGACATGACATCACAAAGAGCTCACCTCTGTTGCCTGGAGAGGAAGGGATGCCACATAGTGGCCTTGGTATGGGCGGGGGGATCTCTAAAAACATTATAAGTCAGACAGCAGGGCCAACCTCCACAGAGAAAGGGGAGAGCAACGGACATGACATCACAAAGAGCTCACCTCTGTTGCCTGGAGAGGAAGGGATGCCACATAGTGGCCTTGGTATGGGGGGGGGAATCTAAAAACATTATAAGTCAGACAGCAGGGCCAACCTCCACAGAGAAAGGGGAGAGCAACGGACATGACATCACAAAGAGCTCACCTCTGTTGCCTGGAGAGGAAGGGATGCCACATAGTGGCCTTGGTATGGGGGGGGGAATCTAAAAACATTATAAGTCAGACAGCAGGGCCAACCTCCACAGAGAAAGGGGAGAGCAACGGACATGACATCACAAAGAGCTCACCTCTGTTGCCTGGAGAGGAAGGGATGCCACATAGTGGCCTTGGTATGGGGGGGGGGAATCTAAAAACATTATAAGTCAGACAGCAGGGCCAACCTCCACAGAGAAAGGGGAGAGCAACGGACATGACATCACAAAGAGCTCACCTCTGTTGCCTGGAGAGGAAGGGATGCCACATAGTGGCCTTGGTATGGGGGGGGGAATCTAAAAACATTATAAGTCAGACAGCAGGGCCAACCTCCACAGAGAAAGGGGAGAGCAACGGACATGACATCACAAAGAGCTCACCTCTGTTGCCTGGAGAGGAAGGGATGCCACATAGTGGCCTTGGTATGGGGGGGGGTCTCTAAAAACATTATAAGTCAGACAGCAGGGCCAACCTCCACAGAGAAAGGGGAGAGCAACGGAAATGACATCACAAAGAGCTCACCTCTGTTGCTTGGAGAGGAAGGGATGCCACATCCTGGCCTTGGTATGGGGGGGGGATCTCTAAAAACATTATAAGTCAGACAGCAGGGCCAACCTCCACAGAGAAAGGGGAGAGCAACGGACATGACATCACAAAGAGCTCACCTCTGTTGCTTGGAGAGGAAGGGATGCCACATAGTGGCCTTGGTATGGGGGGGGGGGGATCTCTAAAAACATTATAAGTCAGACAGCAGGGCCAACCTCCACAGAGAAAGGGGAGAGCAACGGACATGACATCACAAAGAGCTCACCTCTGTTGCCTGGAGAGGAAGGGATGCCACATAGTGGCCTTGGTATGGGGGGGGGGGGGAATCTAAAAACATTATAAGTCAGACAGCAGGGCCAACCTCCACAGAGAAAGGGGAGAGCAACGGACATGACATCACAAAGAGCTCACCTCTGTTGCCTGGAGAGGAAGGGATGCCACATACTGCCCTTGGTATGGGCGGGGGGATCTCTAAAAACATTATAAGTCAGCCAGCAGGGCCCACCTCCACAGAGAAAGGGGAGAGCAACGGACATGACATCACAAAGAGCTCACCTCTGTTGCCTGGAGAGGAAGGGATGCCACATAGTGGCCTTGGTATGGGCGGGGGGATCTCTAAAAACATTATAAGTCAGACAGCAGGGCCCACCTCCACAGAGAAAGGGGAGAGCAACGGACATGACATCACAAAGAGCTCACCTCTGTTGCCTGGAGAGGAAGGGATGCCACATAGTGGCCTTGGTATGGGGGGGGGGGAATCTAAAAACATTATAAGTCAGACAGCAGGGCCAACCTCCACAGAGAAAGGGGAGAGCAACGGACATGACATCACAAAGAGCTCACCTCTGTTGCCTGGAGAGGAAGGGATGCCACATACTGTCCTTGGTATGGGCGGGGGGATCTCTAAAAACATTATAAGTCAGACAGCAGGGCCCACCTCCACAGAGAAAGGGGAGAGCAACGGACATGACATCACAAAGAGCTCACCTCTGTTGCCTGGAGAGGAAGGGATGCCACATAGTGGCCTTGGTATGGGCGGGGGGATCTCTAAAAACATTATAAGTCAGACAGTACGGCCAACCTCCACAGAGAAAGGGGAGAGCAACGGACATGACATCACAAAGAGCTCACCTCTGTTGCCTGGAGAGGAAGGGATGCCACATAGTGGCCTTGGTATGGGGGGGGGGGTTCTCTAAAAACATTATAAGTCAGACAGCAGGGCCAACCTCCACAGAGAAAGGGGAGAGCAACGGACATGACATCACAAAGAGCTCACCTCTGTTGCCTGGAGAGGAAGGGATGCCACATAGTGGCCTTGGTATGGGCGGGGGGGGGGGACTCTAAAAACATTATAAGTCAGACAGCAGGGCCAACCTCCACAGAGAAAGGGGGAGAGCAACGGACATGACATCACAAAGAGCTCACCTCTGTTGCCTGGAGAGGAAGGGATGCCACATAGTGGCCTTGGTATGGGGGGGGGAACTCTAAAAACATTATAAGTCAGACAGCAGGGCCAACCTCCACAGAGAAAGGGGAGAGAAACGGACATGACATCACAAAGAGCTCACCTCTGTTGCCTGGAGAGGAAGGGATGCCACATAGTGGCCTTGGTATGGGGGGGGGGGGAACTCTAAAAACATTATAAGTCAGACAGCAGGGCCAACCTCCACAGAGAAAGGGGAGAGCAACGGACATGACATCACAAAGAGCTCACCTCTGTTGCCTGGAGAGGAAGGGATGCCACATAGTGGCCTTGGTATGGGGGGGGGGAATCTAAAAACATTATAAGTCAGACAGCAGGGCCAACCTCCACAGAGAAAGGGGAGAGCAACGGACATGACATCACAAAGAGCTCACCTCTGTTGCCTGGAGAGGAAGGGATGCCACATACTGTCCTTGGTATGGGCGGGGGGGATCTCTAAAACATTATAAGTCAGACAGCAGGGCCCACCTCCACAGAGAAAGGGGAGAGCAACGGACATGACATCACAAAGAGCTCACCTCTGTTGCCTGGAGAGGAAGGGATGCCACATAGTGGCCTTGGTATGGGCGGGGGGATCTCTAAAAACATTATAAGTCAGACAGTACGGCCAACCTCCACAGAGAAAGGGGAGAGCAACGGACATGACATCACAAAGAGCTCACCTCTGTTGCCTGGAGAGGAAGGGATGCCACATAGTGGCCTTGGTATGGGGGGGGGGGTTCTCTAAAAACATTATAAGTCAGACAGCAGGGCCAACCTCCACAGAGAAAGGGGAGAGCAACGGACATGACATCACAAAGAGCTCACCTCTGTTGCCTGGAGAGGAAGGGATGCCACATAGTGGCCTTGGTATGGGGGGGGGGGACTCTAAAAACATTATAAGTCAGACAGCAGGGCCAACCTCCACAGAGAAAGGGGAGAGCAACGGACATGACATCACAAAGAGCTCACCTCTGTTGCCTGGAGAGGAAGGGATGCCACATAGTGGCCTTGGTATGGGGGGGGGGAACTCTAAAAACATTATAAGTCAGACAGCAGGGCCAACCTCCACAGAGAAAGGGGAGAGAAACGGACATGACATCACAAAGAGCTCACCTCTGTTGCCTGGAGAGGAAGGGATGCCACATAGTGGCCTTGGTATGGGGGGGGGAACTCTAAAAACATTATAAGTCAGACAGCAGGGCCAACCTCCACAGAGAAAGGGGAGAGCAACGGACATGACATCACAAAGAGCTCACCTCTGTTGCCTGGAGAGGAAGGGATGCCACATAGTGGCCTTGGTATGGGGGGGGGGGATCTCTAAAAACATTATAAGTCAGACAGCAGGGCCCACCTCCACAGAGAAAGGGGAGAGCAACGGACATGACATCACAAAGAGCTCACCTCTGTTGCCTGGAGAGGCAGGGATGCCACATAGTGGCCTTGGTATGGGCGGGGGGATCTCTAAAAACATTATAAGTCAGACAGTAGGGCCAACCTCCACAGAGAAAGGGGAGAGCAACGGACATGACATCACAAAGAGCTCACCTCTGTTGCCTGGAGAGGAAGGGATGCCACATAGTGGCCTTGGTATGGGCGGGGGGATCTCTAAAAACATTATAAGTCAGACAGCAGGGCCAACCTCCACAGAGAAAGGGGAGAGCAACGGACATGACATCACAAAGAGCTCACCTCTGTTGCCTGGAGAGGAAGGGATGCCACATAGTGGCCTTGGTATGGGGGGGGGGTTCTCTAAAAACATTATAAGTCAGACAGCAGGGCCAACCTCCACAGAGAAAGGGGAGAGCAACGGACATGACATCACAAAGAGCTCACCTCTGTTGCCTGGAGAGGAAGGGATCTCACATAGTGGCCTTGGTATGGGGGGGGGGGAACTCTAAAAACATTATAAGTCAGACAGCAGGGCCAACCTCCACAGAGAAAGGGGAGAGCAACGGACATGACATCACAAAGAGCTCACCTCTGTTGCCTGGAGAGGAAGGGATGCCACATAGTGGCCTTGGTATGGGGGGGGGGTCTCTAAAAACGTTATAAGTCAGACAGCAGGGCCAACCTCCACAGAGAAAGGGGAGAGGAACGGACATGACATCACAAAGAGCTCACCTCTGTTGCCTGGAGAGGAAGGGATGCCACATACTGGCCTTGGTATGGGGGGGGGGTCTCTAAAAACATTATAAGTCAGACAGCAGGGCCAACCTCCACAGAGAAAGGGGAGAGCAACGGACATGACATCACAAAGAGCTCACCTCTGTTGCCTGGAGAGGAAGGGATGCCACATAGTGGCCTTGGTATGGGGGGGGGGGGTCTCTAAAAACATTATAAGTCAGACAGCAGGGCCAACCTCCACAGAGAAAGGGGAGAGCAACGGACATGACATCACAAAGAGCTCACCTCTGTTGCCTGGAGAGGAAGGGATGCCACATAGTGGCCTTGGTATGGGGGGGGGGGTCTCTAAAAACATTATAAGTCATACAGCAGGGCCAACCTCCAGAGAGAACGTGGAGAGCAACGGACATGACATCACAAAGAGCTCACCTCTGTTGCCTGGAGAGGAAGGGATGCCACATAGTGGCCTTGGTATGGGCGGGGGGATCTCTAAAAACATTATAAGTCAGACAGCAGGGCCAACCTCCACAGAGAAAGGGGAGAGCAACGGACATGACATCACAAAGAGCTCACCTCTGTTGCCTGGAGAGGAAGGGATGCCACATAGTGGCCTTGGTATGGGGGGGGGGTCTCTAAAAACATTATAAGTCAGACAGCAGGGCCAACCTCCACAGAGAAAGGGGAGAGCAACGGACATGACATCACAAAGAGCTCACCTCTGTTGCCTGGAGAGGAAGGGATGCCACATAGTGGCCTTGGTATGGGCGGGGGGATCTCTAAAAACATTATAAGTCAGACAGTACGGCCAACCTCCACAGAGAAAGGGGAGAGCAACGGACATGACATCACAAAGAGCTCACCTCTGTTGCCTGGAGAGGAAGGGATGCCACATAGTGGCCTTGGTATGGGGGGGGGGTTCTCTAAAAACATTATAAGTCAGACAGCAGGGCCAACCTCCACAGAGAAAGGGGAGAGCAACGGACATGACATCACAAAGAGCTCACCTCTGTTGCCTGGAGAGGAAGGGATGCCACATAGTGGCCTTGGTATGGGGGGGGGGGACTCTAAAAACATTATAAGTCAGACAGCAGGGCCAACCTCCACAGAGAAAGGGGAGAGCAACGGACATGACATCACAAAGAGCTCACCTCTGTTGCCTGGAGAGGAAGGGATGCCACATAGTGGCCTTGGTATGGGGGGGGGGAACTCTAAAAACATTATAAGTCAGACAGCAGGGCCAACCTCCACAGAGAAAGGGGAGAGAAACGGACATGACATCACAAAGAGCTCACCTCTGTTGCCTGGAGAGGAAGGGATGCCACATAGTGGCCTTGGTATGGGGGGGGGGAACTCTAAAAACATTATAAGTCAGACAGCAGGGCCAACCTCCACAGAGAAAGGGGAGAGCAACGGACATGACATCACAAAGAGCTCACCTCTGTTGCCTGGAGAGGCAGGGATGCCACATAGTGGCCTTGGTATGGGCGGGGGGATCTCTAAAAACATTATAAGTCAGACAGTAGGGCCAACCTCCACAGAGAAAGGGGAGAGCAACGGACATGACATCACAAAGAGCTCACCTCTGTTGCCTGGAGAGGAAGGGATGCCACATAGTGGCCTTGGTATGGCGGGGGGATCTCTAAAAACATTATAAGTCAGACAGCAGGGCCAACCTCCACAGAGAAAGGGGAGAGCAACGGACATGACATCACAAAGAGCTCACCTCTGTTGCCTGGAGAGGAAGGGATGCCACATAGTGGCCTTGGTATGGGGGGGGGGGAATCTAAAAACATTATAAGTCAGACAGCAGGGCCCACCTCCACAGAGAAAGGGGAGAGCAACGGACATGACATCACAAAGAGCTCACCTCTGTTGCCTGGAGAGGCAGGGATGCCACATAGTGGCCTTGGTATGGGCGGGGGGATCTCTAAAAACATTATAAGTCAGACAGTAGGGCCAACCTCCACAGAGAAAGGGGAGAGCAACGGACATGACATCACAAAGAGCTCACCTCTGTTGCCTGGAGAGGAAGGGATGCCACATAGTGGCCTTGGTATGGGCGGGGGGATCTCTAAAAACATTATAAGTCAGACAGCAGGGCCAACCTCCACAGAGAAAGGGGAGAGCAACGGACATGACATCACAAAGAGCTCACCTCTGTTGCCTGGAGAGGAAGGGATGCCACATAGTGGCCTTGGTATGGGGGGGGGGGGTTCTCTAAAAACATTATAAGTCAGACAGCAGGGCCAACCTCCACAGAGAAAGGGGAGAGCAACGGACATGACATCACAAAGAGCTCACCTCTGTTGCCTGGAGAGGAAGGGATGCCACATAGTGGCCTTGGTATGGGGGGGGGGGGAACTCTAAAAACATTATAAGTCAGACAGCAGGGCCAACCTCCACAGAGAAAGGGGAGAGCAACGGACATGACATCACAAAGAGCTCACCTCTGTTGCCTGGAGAAGAAGGGATGCCACATAGTGGCCTTGGTATGGGGGGGGGGGTCTCTAAAAACATTATAAGCCAGACAGCAGGGCCAACCTCCACAGAGAAAGGGGGAGAGCAACGGACATGACATCACAAAGAGCTCACCTCTGTTGCCTGGAGAGGAAGGGATGCCACATAGTGGCCTTGGTATGGGGGGGGGGGGTCTCTAAAAACATTATAAGTCAGACAGCAGGGCCAACCTCCACAGAGAAAGGGGAGAGCAACGGACATGACATCACAAAGAGCTCACCTCTGTTGCCTGGAGAGGAAGGGATGCCACATAGTGGCCTTGGTATGGGGGGGGGAATCTAAAAACATTATAAGTCAGACAGCAGGGCCAACCTCCACAGAGAAAGGGGAGAGCAACGGACATGACATCACAAAGAGCTCACCTCTGTTGCCTGGAGAGGAAGGGATGCCACATAGTGGCCTTGGTATGGGGGGGGGAATCTAAAAACATTATAAGTCAGACAGCAGGGCCAACCTCCACAGAGAAAGGGGAGAGCAACGGACATGACATCACAAAGAGCTCACCTCTGTTGCCTGGAGAGGAAGGGATGCCACATAGTGGCCTTGGTATGGGGGGGGGGAATCTAAAAACATTATAAGTCAGACAGCAGGGCCAACCTCCACAGAGAAAGGGGAGAGCAACGGACATGACATCACAAAGAGCTCACCTCTGTTGCCTGGAGAGGAAGGGATGCCACATAGTGGCCTTGGTATGGGGGGGGGAATCTAAAAACATTATAAGTCAGACAGCAGGGCCAACCTCCACAGAGAAAGGGGAGAGCAACGGACATGACATCACAAAGAGCTCACCTCTGTTGCCTGGAGAGGAAGGGATGCCACATAGTGGCCTTGGTATGGGCGGGGGGATCTCTAAAAACATTATAAGTCAGACAGCAGGGCCAACCTCCACAGAGAAAGGGGAGAGCAACGGACATGACATCACAAAGAGCTCACCTCTGTTGCCTGGAGAGGAAGGGATGCCACATAGTGGCCTTGGTATGGGGGGGGGGGAATCTGAAAACATTATAAGTCAGACAGCAGGGCCAACCTCCACAGAGAAAGGGGAGAGCAACGGACATGACATCACAAAGAGCTCACCTCTGTTGCCTGGAGAGGAAGGGATGCCACATACTGCCCTTGGTATGGGCGGGGGGATCTCTAAAAACATTATAAGTCAGCCAGCAGGGCCCACCTCCACAGAGAAAGGGGGAGAGCAACGGACATGACATCACAAAGAGCTCACCTCTGTTGCCTGGAGAGGAAGGGATGCCACATAGTGGCCTTGGTATGGGCGGGGGGATCTCTAAAAACATTATAAGTCAGACAGCAGGGCCCACCTCCACAGAGAAAGGGGAGAGCAACGGACATGACATCACAAAGAGCTCACCTCTGTTGCCTGGAGAGGAAGGGATGCCACATAGTGGCCTTGGTATGGGGGGGTGGGGGAATCTAAAAACATTATAAGTCAGACAGCAGGGCCAACCTCCACAGAGAAAGGGGAGAGCAACGGACATGACATCACAAAGAGCTCACCTCTGTTGCCTGGAGAGGAAGGGATGCCACATACTGTCCTTGGTATGGGCGGGGGGATCTCTAAAAACATTATAAGTCAGACAGCAGGGCCCACCTCCACAGAGAAAGGGGAGAGCAACGGACATGACATCACAAAGAGCTCACCTCTGTTGCCTGGAGAGGAAGGGATGCCACATAGTGGCCTTGGTATGGGCGGGGGGATCTCTAAAAACATTATAAGTCAGACAGCAGGGCCAACCTCCACAGAGAAAGGGAAGAGCAACGGACATGACATCACAAAGAGCTCACCTCTGTTGCCTGGAGAGGAAGGGATGCCACATAGTGGCCTTGGTATGGGGGGGGGGAATCTAAAAACATTATAAGTCAGACAGCAGGGCCAACCTCCACAGAGAAAGGGGAGAGCAACGGACATGACATCACAAAGAGCTCACCTCTGTTGCCTGGAGAGGAAGGGATGCCACATACTGTCCTTGGTATGGGCGGGGGGATCTCTAAAAACATTATAAGTCAGACAGCAGGGCCCACCTCCACAGAGAAAGGGGAGAGCAACGGACATGACATCACAAAGAGCTCACCTCTGTTGCCTGGAGAGGAAGGGATGCCACATAGTGGCCTTGGTATGGGCGGGGGGATCTCTAAAAACATTATAAGTCAGACAGCAGGGCCAACCTCCACAGAGAAAGGGGGAGAGCAACGGACATGACATCACAAAGAGCTCACCTCTGTTGCCTGGAGAGGAAGGGATGCCACATACTGGCCTGGTATGGGGGGGGGGGGATCTCTAAAAACATTATAAGTCAGACAGCAGGGCCAACCTCCACAGAGAAAGGGGAGAGCAACGGACATGACATCACAAAGAGCTCACTCTGTTGCCTGGAGAGGAAGGGATGCCACATAGTGGCCTTGGTATGGGGGGGGGGGTTCTCTAAAAACATTATAAGTCAGACAGCAGGGCCAACCTCCACAGAGAAAGGGGAGAGCAACGGACATGACATCACAAAGAGCTCACCTCTGTTGCCTGGAGAGGAAGGGATGCCACATAGTGGCCTTGGTATGGGCGGGGGGGGGACTCTAAAAACATTATAAGTCAGACAGCAGGGCCAACCTCCACAGAGAAAGGGGAGAGCAACGGACATGACATCACAAAGAGCTCACCTCTGTTGCCTGGAGAGGAAGGGATGCCACATAGTGGCCTTGGTATGGGGGGGGGGAACTCTAAAAACATTATAAGTCAGACAGCAGGGCCAACCTCCACAGAGAAAGGGAGAGAAACGGACATGACATCACAAAGAGCTCACCTCTGTTGCCTGGAGAGGAAGGGATGCCACATAGTGGCCTTGGTATGGGGGGGGGGGAACTCTAAAAACATTATAAGTCAGACAGCAGGGCCAACCTCCACAGAGAAAGGGGAGAGCAACGGACATGACATCACAAAGAGCTCACCTCTGTTGCCTGGAGAGAAAGGGATGCCACATAGTGGCCTTGGTATGGGGGGGGGGGAATCTAAAAACATTATAAGTCAGACAGCAGGGCCAACCTCCACAGAGAAAGGGGAGAGCAACGGACATGACATCACAAAGAGCTCACCTCTGTTGCCTGGAGAGGAAGGGATGCCACATACTGTCCTTGGTATGGGCGGGGGGATCTCTAAAAACATTATAAGTCAGACAGCAGGGCCCACCTCCACAGAGAAAGGGGAGAGCAACGGACATGACATCACAAAGAGCTCACCTCTGTTGCCTGGAGAGGAAGGGATGCCACATAGTGGCCTTGGTATGGGCGGGGGGATCTCTAAAAACATTATAAGTCAGACAGTACGGCCAACCTCCACAGAGAAAGGGGAGAGCAACGGACATGACATCACAAAGAGCTCACCTCTGTTGCCTGGAGAGGGAAGGGATGCCACATAGTGGCCTTGGTATGGGGGGGGGGTTCTCTAAAAACATTATAAGTCAGACAGCAGGGCCAACCTCCACAGAGAAAGGGGAGAGCAACGGACATGACATCACAAAGAGCTCACCTCTGTTGCCTGGAGAGGAAGGGATGCCACATAGTGGCCTTGGTATGGGGGGGGGGGGACTCTAAAAACATTATAAGTCAGACAGCAGGGCCAACCTCCACAGAGAAAGGGGAGAGCAACGGACATGACATCACAAAGAGCTCACCTCTGTTGCCTGGAGAGGAAGGGATGCCACATAGTGGCCTTGGTATGGGGGGGGGGAACTCTAAAAACATTATAAGTCAGACAGCAGGGCCAACCTCCACAGAGAAAGGGGAGAGAAACGGACATGACATCACAAAGAGCTCACCTCTGTTGCCTGGAGAGGAAGGGATGCCACATAGTGGCCTTGGTATGGGGGGGGGGGAACTCTAAAAACATTATAAGTCAGACAGCAGGGCCAACCTCCACAGAGAAAGGGGAGAGCAACGGACATGACATCACAAAGAGCTCACCTCTGTTGCCTGGAGAGGAAGGGATGCCACATAGTGGCCTTGGTATAGGGGGGGGGGGGAATCTAAAAACATTATAAGTCAGACAGCAGGGCCCACCTCCACAGAGAAAGGGGGAGAGCAACGGACATGACATCACAAAGAGCTCACCTCTGTTGCCTGGAGAGGCAGGGATGCCACATAGTGGCCTTGGTATGGGCGGGGGGATCTCTAAAAACATTATAAGTCAGACAGTAGGGCCAACCTCCACAGAGAAAGGGGAGAGCAACGGACATGACATCACAAAGAGCTCACCTCTGTTGCCTGGAGAGGAAGGGATGCCACATAGTGGCCTTGGTATGGGCGGGGGGATCTCTAAAAACATTATAAGTCAGACAGCAGGGCCAACCTCCACAGAGAAAGGGGAGAGCAACGGACATGACATCACAAAGAGCTCACCTCTGTTGCCTGGAGAGGAAGGGATGCCACATAGTGGCCTTGGTATGGGGGGGGGGTTCTCTAAAAACATTATAAGTCAGACAGCAGGGCCAACCTCCACAGAGAAAGGGGAGAGCAACGGACATGACATCACAAAGAGCTCACCTCTGTTGCCTGGAGAGGAAGGGATGCCACATAGTGGCCTTGGTATGGGGGGGGGGAACTCTAAAAACATTATAAGTCAGACAGCAGGGCCAACCTCCACAGAGAAAGGGGAGAGCAACGGACATGACATCACAAAGAGCTCACCTCTGTTGCCTGGAGAGGAAGGGATGCCACATAGTGGCCTTGGTATGGGGGGGGGGTCTCTAAAAACATTATAAGTCAGACAGCAGGGCCAACCTCCACAGAGAAAGGGGAGAGGAACGGACATGACATCACAAAGAGCTCACCTCTGTTGCCTGGAGAGGAAGGGATGCCACATACTGGCCTTGGTATGGGGGGGGGGTCTCTAAAAACATTATAAGTCAGACAGCAGGGCCAACCTCCACAGAGAAAGGGGAGAGCAACGGACATGACATCACAAAGAGCTCACCTCTGTTGCCTGGAGAGGAAGGGATGCCACATAGTGGCCTTGGTATGGGGGGGGGGGGTCTCTAAAAACATTATAAGTCAGACAGCAGGGCCAACCTCCAGAGAGAACGTGGAGAGCAACGGACATGACATCACAAAGAGCTCACCTCTGTTGCCTGGAGAGGAAGGGATGCCACATAGTGGCCTTGGTATGGGCGGGGGGATCTCTAAAAACATTATAAGTCAGACAGCAGGGCCAACCTCCACAGAGAAAGGGGAGAGCAACGGACATGACATCACAAAGAGCTCACCTCTGTTGCCTGGAGAGGAAGGGATGCCACATAGTGGCCTTGGTATGGGGGGGGGGGTCTCTAAAAACATTATAAGTCAGACAGCAGGGCCAACCTCCACAGAGAAAGGGGAGAGCAACGGACATGACATCACAAAGAGCTCACCTCTGTTGCCTGGAGAGGAAGGGATGCCACATAGTGGCCTTGGTATGGGCGGGGGGATCTCTAAAAACATTATAAGTCAGACAGTACGGGCCAACCTCCACAGAGAAAGGGGAGAGCAACGGACATGACATCACAAAGAGCTCACCTCTGTTGCCTGGAGAGGAAGGGATGCCACATAGTGGCCTTGGTATGGGGGGGGGGGGTTCTCTAAAAACATTATAAGTCAGACAGCAGGGCCAACCTCCACAGAGAAAGGGGAGAGCAACGGACATGACATCACAAAGAGCTCACCTCTGTTGCCTGGAGAGGAAGGGATGCCACATAGTGGCCTTGGTATGGGGGGGGGGGACTCTAAAAACATTATAAGTCAGACAGCAGGGCCAACCTCCACAGAGAAAGGGGAGAGAGCAACGGACATGACATCACAAAGAGCTCACCTCTGTTGCCTGGAGAGGAAGGGATGCCACATAGTGGCCTTGGTATGGGGGGGGGGAACTCTAAAAACATTATAAGTCAGACAGCAGGGCCAACCTCCACAGAGAAAGGGGAGAGAAACGGACATGACATCACAAAGAGCTCACCTCTGTTGCCTGGAGAGGAAGGGATGCCACATAGTGGCCTTGGTATGGGGGGGGGGGGGAACTCTAAAAACATTATAAGTCAGACAGCAGGGCCAACCTCCACAGAGAAAGGGGAGAGCAACGGACATGACATCACAAAGAGCTCACCTCTGTTGCCTGGAGAGGCAGGGATGCCACATAGTGGCCTTGGTATGGGCGGGGGGATCTCTAAAAACGTATGGGCGGGGGGACTCTCTAAAAACATTATAAGTCAGACAGTAGGGCCAACCTCCACAGAGAAAGGGTGAGAGCAACGGACATGACATCACAAAGAGCTCACCTCTGTTGCCTGGAGAGGAAGGGATGCCACATAGTGGCCTTGGTAATGGGCGGGGGGATCTCTAAAAAACATTATAAGTCAGACAGCAGGGCCAACCTCCACAGAGAAAGGGGAGGAGCAACGGACATGACATCACAAAGAGCTCACCTCTGTTGCCTGGAGAGGAAGGGATGCCACATAGTGGCCTTGGTATGGGGGGGGGGGAATCTAAAAACATTATAAGTCAGACAGCAGGGCCCACCTCCACAGAGAAAGGGGAGAGCAACGGACATGACATCACAAAGAGCTCACCTCTGTTGCCTGGAGAGGCAGGGATGCCACATAGTGGCCTTGGTATGGGCGGGGGGATCTCTAAAAACATTATAAGTCAGACAGTAGGGCCAACCTCCACAGAGAAAGGGGAGAGCAACGGACATGACATCACAAAGAGCTCACCTCTGTTGCCTGGAGAGGAAGGGATGCCACATAGTGGCCTTGGTATGGGCGGGGGGGATCTCTAAAAACATTATAAGTCAGACAGCAGGGCCAACCTCCACAGAGAAAGGGGAGAGCAACGGACATGACATCACAAAGAGCTCACCTCTGTTGCCTGGAGAGGAAGGGATGCCACATAGTGGCCTTGGTATGGGGGGGGGGGGGTTCTCTAAAAACATTATAAGTCAGACAGCAGGGCCAACCTCCACAGAGAAAGGGGGAGAGCAACGGACATGACATCACAAAGAGCTCACCTCTGTTGCCTGGAGAGGAAGGGATGCCACATAGTGGCCTTGGTATGGGGGGGGGGGGGGAACTCTAAAAACATTATAAGTCAGACAGCAGGGCCAACCTCCACAGAGAAAGGGGAGAGCAACGGACATGACATCACAAAGAGCTCACCTCTGTTGCCTGGAGAAGAAGGGATGCCACATAGTGGCCTTGGTATGGGGGGGGGGGTCTCTAAAAACATTATAAGCCAGACAGCAGGGCCAACCTCCACAGAGAAAGGGGAGAGCAACGGACATGACATCACAAAGAGCTCACCTCTGTTGCCTGGAGAGGAAGGGATGCCACATAGTGGCCTTGGTATGGGGGGGGGGTCTCTAAAAACATTATAAGTCAGACAGCAGGGCCAACCTCCACAGAGAAAGGGGAGAGGAACGGACATGACATCACAAAGAGCTCACCTCTGTTGCCTGGAGAGGAAGGGATGCCACATACTGGCCTTGGTATGGGGGGGGGGGGTCTCTAAAAACATTATAAGTCAGACAGCAGGGCCAACCTCCACAGAGAAAGGGGAGAGAGCAACGGACATGACATCACAAGAGCTCACCTCTGTTGCCTGGAGAGGAAGGGATGCCACATAGTGGCCTTGGTATGGGGGGGGGGGGTCTCTAAAAACATTATAAGTCAGACAGCAGGGCCAACCTCCACAGAGAAAGGGGGAGAGCAACGGACATGACATCACAAAGAGCTCACCTCTGTTGCCTGGAGAGGAAGGGATGCCACATAGTGGCCTTGGTATGGGGGGGGGGGGTCTCTAAAAACATTATAAGTCATACAGCAGGGCCAACCTCCAGAGAGAACGTGGAGAGCAACGGACATGACATCACAAAGAGCTCACCTCTGTTGCCTGGAGAGGAAGGGATGCCACATAGTGGCCTTGGTATGGGGCCGGGGGATCTCTAAAAACATTATAAGTCAGACAGCAGCGCCAACCTCCACAGAGAAAGGGGAGAGCAACGGACATGACATCACAAAGAGCTCACCTCTGTTTGCCTGGAGAGGAAGGGATGCCACATAGTGGCCTTGGTATGGGCCGGGGGATCTCTAAAAACATTATAAGTCAGACAGCAGCGCCAACCTCCACAGAGAAAGGGGAGAGCAACGGACATGACATCACAAAGAGCTCACCTCTGTTGCCTGGAGAGGAAGGGATGCCACATAGTGGCCTTGGTATGGGGGGGGGGACTCTAAAAACATTATAAGTCAGACAGCAGGGCCCACCTCCACAGAGAAAGGGGAGAGCAACGGACATGACATCACAAAGAGCTCACCTCTGTTGCCTGGAGAGGAAGGGATGCCACATAGTGGCCTTGGTATGGGGGGGGGGGACTCTAAAAACATTATAAGTCAGACAGCAGGGCCAACCTCCACAGAGAAAGGGGAGAGCAACGGACATGACATCACAAAGAGCTCACCTCTGTTGCCTGGAGAGGAAGGGATGCCACATAGTGGCCTTAGTATGGGCGGGGGGATCTCTAAAAACATTATAAGTCAGACAGCAGGGCCAACCTCCACAGAGAAAGGGGGAGAGCAACGGACATGACATCACAAAGAGCTCGCCTCTGTTGCCTGGAGAGGAAGGGATGCCACATAGTGGCCTTGGTATGGGCGGGGGGATCTCTAAAAACATTATAAGTCAGACAGCAGCGCCAACCTCCACAGAGAAAGGGGGAGAGCAACGGACATGACATCACAAAGAGCTCACCTCTGTTGCCTGGAGAGGAAGGGATGCCACATAGTGGCCTTGGTATGGGCGGGGGGTTCTCTAAAAACATTATAAGTCAGACAGCAGGGCCAACCTCCACAGAGAAAGGGGAGGAGCAACGGACATGACATCACAAAGAGCTCACCTCTGTTGCCTGGAGAGGAAGGGATGCCACATAGTGGCCTTGGTATGGGGGGGGGGAATCTAAAAACATTATAAGTCAGACAGCAGGGCCAACCTCCACAGAGAAAGGGGAGAGCAACGGACATGACATCACAAAGAGCTCACCTCTGTTGCCTGGAGAGGAAGGGATGCCACATACTGTCCTTGGTATGGGCGGGGGGATCTCTAAAAACATTATAAGTCAGACAGCAGGGCCCACCTCCACAGAGAAAGGGGGAGAGCAACGGACATGACATCACAAAGAGCTCACCTCTGTTGCCTGGAGAGGAAGGGATGCCACATAGTGGCCTTGGTATGGGCGGGGGGATCTCTAAAAACATTATAAGTCAGACAGTAGGGCCAACCTCCACAGAGAAAGGGGAGAGCAACGGACATGACATCACAAAGAGCTCACCTCTGTTGCCTGGAGAGGAAGGGATGCCACATAGTGGCCTTGGTATGGGCGGGGGGATCTCTAAAAACATTATAAGTCAGACAGCAGGGCCAACCTCCACAGAGAAAGGGGGAGGAGCAACGGACATGACATCACAAAGAGCTCACCTCTGTTGCCTGGAGAGGAAGGGATGCCACATAGTGGCCTTGGTATGGGGGGGGGTTCTCTAAAAACATTATAAGTCAGACAGCAGGGCCAACCTCCACAGAGAAAGGGGAGAGCAACGGACATGACATCACAAAGAGCTCACCTCTGTTGCCTGGAGAGGAAGGGATGCCACATAGTGGCCTTGGTATGGGGGGGGGGGGAACTCTAAAAACATTATACGTCAGACAGCAGGGCCAACCTCCACAGAGAAAGGGGAGAGCAACGGACATGACATCACAAAGAGCTCACCTCTGTTGCCTGGAGAGGAAGGGATGCCACATAGTGGCCTTGGTATGGGGGGGGTGGTCTCTAAAAACATTATAAGCCAGACAGCAGGGCCAACCTCCACAGAGAAAGGGGAGAGCAACGGACATGACATCACAAAGAGCTCACCTCTGTTGCCTGGAGAGGAAGGGATGCCACATAGTGGCCTTGGTATGGGGGGGGGGGTCTCTAAAAACATTATAAGTCAGACAGCAGGGCCAACCTCCACAGAGAAAGGGGGAGAGCAACGGACATGACATCACAAAGAGCTCACCTCTGTTGCCTGGAGAGGAAGGGATGCCACATACTGGCCTTGTATGGGGGGGGGTCTCTAAAAACATTATAAGTCAGACAGCAGGGCCAACCTCCACAGAGAAAGGGGAGAGCAACGGACATGACATCACAAAGAGCTCACCTCTGTTGCCTGGAGAGGAAGGGATGCCACATAGTGGCCTTGGTATGGGGGGGGGGGGATCTCTAAAAACATTATAAGTCAGACAGCAGGGCCCACCTCCACAGAGAAAGGGGAGAGCAACGGACATGACATCACAAAGAGCTCACCTCTGTTGCCTGGAGAGGAAGGGATGCCACATACTGGCCCTTGGTATGGGGGGGGTCTCTAAAAACATTATAAGTCATACAGCAGGGCCAACCTCCAGAGAGAACGTGGAGAGCAACGGACATGACATCACAAAGAGCTCACCTCTGTTGCCTGGAGAGGAAGGGATGCACATAGTGGCCTTGGTATGGGCGGGGGGATCTCTAAAAACATTATAAGTCAGACAGCAGCGCCAACCTCCACAGAGAAAGGGGAGAGCAACGGACATGACATCACAAAGAGCTCACCTCTGTTGCCTGGAGAGGAAGGGATGCCACATAGTGGCCTTGGTATGGGCGGGGGGATCTCTAAAAACATTATAAGTCAGACAGCAGGGCCCACCTCCACAGAGAAAGGGGAGAGCAACGGACATGACATCACAAAGAGCTCACCTCTGTTGCCTGGAGAGGAAGGGATGCCACATAGTGGCCTTGGTATGGGGGGGGGGGGATCTCTAAAAACATTATAAGTCAGACAGCAGGGCCAACCTCCACAGAGAAAGGGGGAGAGCAACGGACATGACATCACAAAGAGCTCACCTCTGTTGCCTGGAGAGGAAGGGAGGCCACATAGTGGCCTTGGTATGGGCGGGGGGATCTCTAAAAACATTATAAGTCAGACAGCAGGGCCAACCTCCACAGAGAAAGGGGGAGAGCAACGGACATGACATCACAAAGAGCTCACCTCTGTTGCCTGGAGAGGAAGGGAGGCCACATAGTGGCCTTGGTATGGGCGGGGGGATCTCTAAAAACATTATAAGTCAGACAGCAGGGCCAACCTCCACAGAGAAAGGGGAGAGCAACGGACATGACATCACAAAGAGCTCACCTCTGTTGCCTGGAGAGGAAGGGATGCCACATAGTGGCCTTGGTATGGGCGGGGGGGATCTCTAAAAACATTATAAGTCAGACAGCAGGGCCAACCTCCACAGAGAAAGGGGAGAGCAACGGACTTGACATCACAAAGAGCTCACCTCTGTTGCCTGGAGAGGAAGGGATGCCACATAGTGGCCTTGGTATGGGGGGGGGGGACTCTAAAAACATTATAAGTCAGACAGCAGGGCCAACCTCCACAGAGAAAGGGGAGAGGAAGGGATGCCACATAGTGGCCTTGGTATGGGGGGGGGTCTCTAAAAACATTATAAGTCAGACAGCAGGGCCAACCTCCACAGAGAAAGGGGAGAGCAACGGACATGACATCACAAAGAGCTCACCTCTGTTGCCTGGAGAGGAAGGGATGCCACATAGTGGCCTTGGTATGGGGGGGGGGATCTCTAAAAACATTATAAGTCAGACAGCAGGGCCAACCTCCACAGAGAAAGGGGAGGAGCAACGGACATGACATCACAAAGAGCTCACCTCTGTTGCCTGGAGAGGAAGGGATGCCACATAGTGGCCTTGGTATGGGGGGGGGGATCTCTAAAAACATTATAAGTCCAGACAGCAGGGCCCACCTCCACAGAGAAAGGGGAGAGCAACGGACATGACATCACAAAGAGCTCACCTCTGTTGCCTGGAGAGGAAGGGATGCCACATAGTGGCCTTGGTATGGGGGGGGGGGGGATCTCTAAAAACATTATAAGTCAGACAGCAGGGCCCACCTCCACAGAGAAAGGGGGAGAGCAACGGACATGACATCACAAAGAGCTCACCTCTGTTGCCTGGAGAGGAAGGGATGCCACATAGTGGCCTTGGTATGGGCGGGGGGATCCCTAAAAACATTATAAGTCAGACAGCAGGGCCAACCTCCACAGAGAAAGGGGAGAGCAACGGACATGACATCACAAAGAGCTCACCTCTGTTGCCTGGAGAGGAAGGGATGCCACATAGTGGCCTTGGTATGGGGGGGGGATCTCTAAAAACATTATAAGTCAGACAGCAGGGCCCACCTCCACAGAGAAAGGGGAGAGCAACGGACATGACATCACAAATAGCTCACCTCTGTTGCCTGGAGAGGAAGGGATGCCACATAGTGGCCTTGGTATGGGCGGGGGGATCTCTAAAAACATTATAAGTCAGACAGCAGGGCCAACCTCCACAGAGAAAGGGGAGAGCAACGGACATGACATCACAAAGAGCTCACCTCTGTTGCCTGGAGAGGAAGGGATGCCACATAGTGGCCTTGGTATGGGGGGGGGGGAATCTAAAAACATTATAAGTCAGACAGCAGGGCCCACCTCCACAGAGAAAGGGGAGAGCAACGGACATGACATCACAAAGAGCTCACCTCTGTTGCCTGGAGAGGCAGGGATGCCACATAGTGGCCTTGGTATGGGCGGGGGGGATCTCTAAAAACATTATAAGTCAGACAGTAGGGCCAACCTCCACAGAGAAAGGGGAGAGCAACGGACATGACATCACAAAGAGCTCACCTCTGTTGCCTGGAGAGGAGGGATGCCACATAGTGGCCTTGGTATGGGCGGGGGGATCTCTAAAAACATTATAAGTCAGACAGCAGGGCCAACCTCCACAGAGAAAGGGGAGAGCAACGGACATGACATCACAAAGAGCTCACCTCTGTTGCCTGGAGAGGAAGGGATGCCACATAGTGGCCTTGGTATGGGGGGGGGGGGGTTCTCTAAAAACATTATAAGTCAGACAGCAGGGCCAACTTCCACAGAGAAAGGGGAGAGCAACGGACATGACATCACAAAGAGCTCACCTCTGTTGCCTGGAGAGGAAGGGATGCCACATAGTGGCCTTGGTATGGGGGGGGGGGGGGAACTCTAAAAACATTATAAGTCAGACAGCAGGGCCAACCTCCACAGAGAAAGGGGGAGAGCAACGGACATGACATCACAAAGAGCTCACCTCTGTTGCCTGGAGAAGAAGGGATGCCACATAGTGGCCTTGGTATGGGGGGGGGGGGGTCTCTAAAAACATTATAAGCCAGACAGCAGGGCCAACCCTCCACAGAGAAAGGGGGGAGAGCAACGGACATGACATCACAAAGAGCTCACCTCTGTTGCCTGGAGAGGAAGGGATGCCACATAGTGGCCTTGGTATGGGGGGGGGGTCTCTAAAAACATTATAAGTCAGACAGCAGGGCCAACCTCCACAGAGAAAGGGGAGAGGAACGGACATGACATCACAAAGAGCTCACCTCTGTTGCCTGGAGAGGAAGGGATGCCACATACTGGCCTTGGTATGGGGGGGGGGGTCTCTAAAAACATTATAAGTCAGACAGCAGGGCCAACCTCCACAGAGAAAGGGGAGAGCAACGGACATGACATCACAAAGAGCTCACCTCTGTTGCCTGGAGAGGAAGGGATGCCACATAGTGGCCTTGGTATGGGGGGGGGGGTCTCTAAAAACATTATAAGTCAGACAGCAGGGCCAACCTCCACAGAGAAAGGGGAGAGCAACGGACATGACATCACAAAGAGCTCACCTCTGTTGCCTGGAGAGGAAGGGATGCCACATAGTGGCCTTGGTATGGGGGGGGGGGTCTCTAAAAACATTATAAGTCATACAGCAGGGCCAACCTCCAGAGAGAACGTGGAGAGCAACGGACATGACATCACAAAGAGCTCACCTCTGTTGCCTGGAGAGGAAGGGATGCCACATAGTGGCCTTGGTATGGGCGGGGGGATCTCTAAAAACATTATAAGTCAGACAGCAGGGCCAACCTCCACAGAGAAAGGGGAGAGCAACGGACATGACATCACAAAGAGCTCACCTCTGTTGCCTGGAGAGGAAGGGATGCCACATAGTGGCCTTGGTATGGGGGGGGGGGTCTCTAAAAACATTATAAGTCAGACAGCAGGGCCAACCTCCACAGAGAAAGGGGAGAGCAACGGACATGACATCACAAAGAGCTCACCTCTGTTGCCTGGAGAGGAAGGGATGCCACATAGTGGCCTTGGTATGGGGGGGGGGGACTCTAAAAACATTATAAGTCAGACAGCAGGGCCCACCTCCAGAGAGAAAGTGGAGAGCAATGGACATGACATCACAAAGAGCTCACCTTTGTTGCCTGGAGAGGAAGGGATGCCACATAGTGGCCTTGGTATGGGCCGGGGGATCTCTAAAAACAATATAAGTCAGACAGCAGCGCCAACCTCCACAGAGAAAGGGGAGAGCAACGGACATGACATCACAAAGAGCTCACCTCTGTTTGCCTGGAGAGGAAGGGATGCCACATAGTGGCCTTGGTATGGGGGGGGGGGACTCTAAAAACATTATAAGTCAGACAGCAGGGCCCACCTCCAGAGAGAAAGTGGAGAGCAACGGACATGACATCACAAAGAGCTCACCTCTGTTGCCTGGAGAGGAAGGGATGCCACATAGTGGCCTTGGTATGGGCGGGGGGATCTCTAAAAACATTATAAGTCAGACAGCAGCGCCAACCTCCACAGAGAAAGGGGAGAGCAACGGACATGACATCACAAAGAGCTCACCTCTGTTGCCTGGAGAGGAAGGGATGCCACATAGTGGCCTTAGTATGGGCGGGGGGATCTCTAAAAACATTATAAGTCAGACAGCAGGGCCAACCTCCACAGAGAAAGGGGAGAGCAACGGACATGACATCACAAAGAGCTCGCCTCTGTTGCCTGGAGAGGAAGGGATGCCACATAGTGGCCTTGGTATGGGCGGGGGGATCTCTAAAAACATTATAAGTCAGGACAGCAGCGCCAACCTCCACAGAGAAAGGGGAGAGCAACGGACATGACATCACAAAGAGCTCACCTCTGTTGCCTGGAGAGGAAGGGATGCCACATAGTGGCCTTGGTATGGGCGGGGGGTTCTCTAAAAACATTATAAGTCAGACAGCAGGGCCAACCTCCCACAGAGAAAGGGGAGAGCAACGGACATGACATCACAAAGAGCTCACCTCTGTTGCCTGGAGAGGAAGGGATGCCACATAGTGGCCTTGGTATGGGGGGGGGGGAATCTAAAAACATTATAAGTCAGACAGCAGGGCCAACCTCCACAGAGAAAGGGGGGAGAGCAACGGACATGACATCACAAAGAGCTCACCTCTGTTGCCTGGAGAGGAAGGGATGCCACATACTGTCCTTGGTATGGGCGGGGGGATCTCTAAAAACATTATAAGTCAGACAGCAGGGCCCACCTCCACAGAGAAAGGGGGAGAGCAACGGACATGACATCACAAAGAGCTCACCTCTGTTGCCTGGAGAGGAAGGGATGCCACATAGTGGCCTTGGTATGGGCGGGGGGATCTCTAAAAACATTATAAGTCAGACAGTAGGGCCAACCTCCACAGAGAAAGGGGAGAGCAACGGACATGACATCACAAAGAGCTCACCTCTGTTGCCTGGAGAGGAAGGGATGCCACATAGTGGCCTTGGTATGGGCGGGGGGATCTCTAAAAACATTATAAGTCAGACAGCAGGGCCAACCTCCACAGAGAAAGGGGGAGAGCAACGGACATGACATCACAAAGAGCTCACCTCTGTTGCCTGGAGAGGAAGGGATGCCACATAGTGGCCTTGGTATGGGGGGGGGTTCTCTAAAAACATTATAAGTCAGACAGCAGGGCCAACCTCCACAGAGAAAGGGGAGAGCAACGGACATGACATCACAAGAGCTCACCTCTGTTGCCTGGAGAGGAAGGGATGCCACATAGTGGCCTTGGTATGGGGGGGGGGGGAACTCTAAAAACATTATACGTCAGACAGCAGGGCCAACCTCCACAGAGAAAGGGGAGAGCAACGGACATGACATCACAAAGAGCTCACCTCTGTTGCCTGGAGAGGAAGGGATGCCACATAGTGGCCTTGGTATGGGGGGGGTGGTCTCTAAAAACATTATAAGCCAGACAGCAGGGCCAACCTCCACAGAGAAAGGGGAGAGCAACGGACATGACATCACAAAGAGCTCACCTCTGTTGCCTGGAGAGGAAGGGATGCCACATAGTGGCCTTGGTATGGGGGGGGGGGTCTCTAAAAACATTATAAGTCAGACAGCAGGGCCAACCTCCACAGAGAAAGGGGGAGAGCAACGGACATGACATCACAAAGAGCTCACCTCTGTTGCCTGGAGAGGAAGGGATGCCACATACTGGCCTTGGTATGGGGGGGGGGGTCTCTAAAAACATTATAAGTCAGACAGCAGGGCCAACCTCCACAGAGAAAGGGGGAGAGCAACGGACATGACATCACAAAGAGCTCACCTCTGTTGCCTGGAGAGGAAGGGATGCCACATAGTGGCCTTGGTATGGGGGGGGGGGATCTCTAAAAACATTATAAGTCAGACAGCAGGGCCCACCTCCACAGAGAAAGGGGAGAGCAACGGACATGACATCACAAAGAGCTCACCTCTGTTGCCTGGAGAGGAAGGGATGCCACATACTGGCCTTGGTATGGGGGGGGGGTCTCTAAAAACATTATAAGTCATACAGCAGGGCCAACCTCCAGAGAGAACGTGGAGAGCAACGGACATGACATCACAAAGAGCTCACCTCTGTTGCCTGGAGAGGAAGGGATGCCACATAGTGGCCTTGGTATGGGCGGGGGGATCTCTAAAAACATTATACGTCAGACAGTAGGGCCAACCTCCACAGAGAAAGGGGAGAGCAACGGACATGACATCACAAAGAGCTCACCTCTGTTGCCTGGAGAGGAAGGGATGCCACATAGTGGCCTTGGTATGGGCGGGGGGATCTCTAAAAACATTATAAGTCAGACAGCAGGGCCCACCTCCACAGAGAAAGGGGAGAGCAACGGACATGACATCACAAAGAGCTCACCTCTGTTGCCTGGAGAGGAAGGGATGCCACATAGTGGCCTTGGTATGGGGGGGGGGGGGATCTCTAAAAACATTATAAGTCAGACAGCAGGGCCAACCTCCACAGAGAAAGGGGAGAGCAACGGACATGACATCACAAAGAGCTCACCTCTGTTGCCTGGAGAGGAAGGGAGGCCACATAGTGGCCTTGGTATGGGCGGGGGGATCTCTAAAAACATTATAAGTCAGACAGCAGGGCCAACCTCCACAGAGAAAGGGGAGAGCAACGGACATGACATCACAAAGAGCTCACCTCTGTTGCCTGGAGAGGAAGGGAGGCCACATAGTGGCCTTGGTATGGGCGGGGGGATCTCTAAAAACATTATAAGTCAGACAGCAGGGCCAACCTCCACAGAGAAAGGGGAGAGCAACGGACATGACATCACAAAGAGCTCACCTCTGTTGCCTGGAGAGGAAGAGATGCCACATAGTGGCCTTGGTATGGGCGGGGGGATCTCTAAAAACATTATAAGTCAGACAGCAGGGCCAACCTCCACAGAGAAAGGGGAGAGCAACGGACTTGACATCACAAAGAGCTCACCTCTGTTGCCTGGAGAGGAAGGGATGCCACATAGTGGCCTTGGTATGGGGGGGGGGGGACTCTAAAAACATTATAAGTCAGACAGCAGGGCCAACCTCCACAGAGAAAGGGGAGAGGAAGGGATGCCACATAGTGGCCTTGGTATGGGGGGGGGGTCTCTAAAAAACATTATAAGTCAGACAGCAGGGCCAACCTCCACAGAGAAAGGGGAGAGCAACGGACATGACATCACAAAGAGCTCACCTCTGTTGCCTGGAGAGGAAGGGATGCCACATAGTGGCCTTGGTATGGGGGGGGGGGATCTCTAAAAACATTATAAGTCAGACAGCAGGGCCAACCTCCACAGAGAAAGGGGAGAGCAACGGACATGACATCACAAAGAGCTCACCTCTGTTGCCTGGAGAGGAAGGGATGCCACATAGTGGCCTTGGTATGGGGGGGGGGATCTCTAAAAACATTATAAGTCAGACAGCAGGGCCCACCTCCACAGAGAAAGGGGAGAGCAACGGACATGACATCACAAAGAGCTCACCTCTGTTGCCTGGAGAGGAAGGGATGCCACATAGTGGCCTTGGTATGGGGGGGGGGGATCTCTAAAAACATTATAAGTCAGACAGCAGGGCCCACCTCCACAGAGAAAGGGGAGAGCAACGGACATGACATCACAAAGAGCTCACCTCTGTTGCCTGTAGAGGAAGGGATGCCACATAGTGGCCTTGGTATGGGGGGGGGGATCTCTAAAAACATTATAAGTCAGACAGCAGGGCCCACCTCCACAGAGAAAGGGGGAGAGCAACGGACATGACATCACAAAGAGCTCACCTCTGTTGCCTGGAGAGGAAGGGATGCCACATAGTGGCCTTGGTATGGGCGGGGGGATCCCTAAAAACATTATAAGTCAGACAGCAGGGCCAACCTCCACAGAGAAAGGGGGAGAGCAACGGACATGACATCACAAAGAGCTCACCTCTGTTGCCTGGAGAGGAAGGGATGCCACATAGTGGCCTTGGTATGGGCGGGGGGATCCCTAAAAACATTATAAGTCAGACAGCAGGGCCAACCTCCACAGAGAAAGGGGAGAGCAACGGACATGACATTACAAAGAGCTCACCTCTGTTGCCTGGAGAGGAAGGGATGCCACATAGTGGCCTTGGTATGGGGGGGGGGGGATCTCTAAAAACATTATAAGTCAGACAGCAGGGCCCACCTCCACAGAGAAAGGGGAGAGCAACGGACATGACATCACAAATAGCTCACCTCTGTTGCCTGGAGAGGAAGGGATGCCACATAGTGGCCTTGGTATGGGGGGGGGGATCTCTAAAAACATTATAAGTCAGACAGCAGGGCCCACCTCCACAGAGAAAGGGGAGAGCAACGGACATGACATCACAAAGAGCTCACCTCTGTTGCCTGTAGAGGAAGGGATGCCACATAGTGGCCTTGGTATGGGGGGGGGGATCTCTAAAAACATTATAAGTCAGACAGCAGGGCCCACCTCCACAGAGAAAGGGGAGAGCAACGGACATGACATCACAAAGAGCTCACCTCTGTTGCCTGGAGAGGAAGGGATGCCACATAGTGGCCTTGGTATGGGCGGGGGGATCTCTAAAAACATTATAAGTCAGACAGCAGGGCCAACCTCCACAGAGAAAGGGGAGAGCAAAGGACATGACATCACAAAGAGCTCACCTCTGTTGCTTGGAGAGGAAGGGATGCCACATACTGGCCTTGGTATGGGGGGGGGGGGTCTCTAAAAACATTATAAGTCAGACAGCAGGGCCCACCTCCACAGAGAAAGGGGAGAGCAACGGACATGACATCACAAAGAGCTCACCTCTGTTGCCTGGAGAGGAAGGGATGCCACATAGTGGCCTTGGTATGGGGGGGGGATCTCTAAAAACATTATAAGTCAGACAGCAGGGCCAACCTCCACAGAGAAAGGGGAGAGCAACGGACATGACATCACAAAGAGCTCACCTCTGTTGCCTGGAGAGGAAGGGATGCCACATAGTGGCCTTGGTATGGGGGGGGGGGATCTCTAAAAACATTATAAGTCAGACAGCAGGGCCCACCTCCACAGAGAAAGGGGAGAGCAACGGACATGACATCACAAAGAGCTCACCTCTGTTGCCTGGAGAGGAAGGGATGCCACATAGTGGCCTTGGTATGGGGGGGGGATCTCTAAAAACATTATAAATCAGACAGCAGGGCCAACCTCCACAGAGAAAGGGGGAGAGCAACGGACATGACATCACAAAGAGCTCACCTCTGTTGCCTGGAGAGGAAGGGATGCCACATAGTGGCCTTGGTATGGGGGGGGGATCTCTAAAAACATTATAAGTCAGACAGCAGGGCCCACCTCCACAGAGAAAGGGGAGAGCAACGGACATGACATCACAAAGAGCTCACCTCTGTTGCCTGGAGAGGAAGGGATGCCACATACTGGCCTTGGTATGGGGGGGGGGGTCTCTAAAAACATTATAAGTCAGACAGCAGGGCCAACCTCCACAGAGAAAGGGGAGAGCAACGGACATGACATCACAAAGAGCTCACCTCTGTTGCCTGTAGAGGAAGGGATGCCACATAGTGGCCTTGGTATGGGGGGGGGGGGATCTCTAAAAACATTATAAGTCAGACAGCAGGGCCCACCTCCACAGAGAAAGGGGAGAGCAACGGACATGACATCACAAAGAGCTCACCTCTGTTGCTTGGAGAGGAAGGGATGCCACATACTGGCCTTGGTATGGGGGGGGGGTCTCTAAAAACATTATAAGTCAGACAGCAGGGCCCACCTCCACAGAGAAAGGGGAGAGCAACGGACATGACATCACAAAGAGCTCACCTCTGTTGCCTGGAGAGGAAGGGATGCCACATAGTGGCCTTGGTATGGGGGGGGGGATCTCTAAAAACATTATAAGTCAGACAGCAGGGCCAACCTCCACAGAGAAAGGGGAGAGCAACGGACATGACATCACAAAGAGCTCACCTCTGTTGCCTGGAGAGGAAGGGATGCCACATAGTGGCCTTGGTATGGGGGGGGGGGATCTCTAAAAACATTATAAGTCAGACAGCAGGGCCCACCTCCACAGAGAAAGGGGAGAGCAACGGACATGACATCACAAAGAGCTCACCTCTGTTGCCTGGAGAGGAAGGGATGCCACATAGTGGCCTTGGTATGGGGGGGGGATCTCTAAAAACATTATAAATCAGACAGCAGGGCCAACCTCCACAGAGAAAGGGGAGAGCAACGGACATGACATCACAAAGAGCTCACCTCTGTTGCCTGGAGAGGAAGGGATGCCACATAGTGGCCTTGGTATGGGGGGGGGGATCTCTAAAAACATTATAAGTCAGACAGCAGGGCCCACCTCCACAGAGAAAGGGGAGAGCAACGGACATGACATCACAAAGAGCTCACCTCTGTTGCCTGGAGAGGAAGGGATGCCACATACTGGCCTTGGTATGGGGGGGGGGGGTCTCTAAAAACATTATAAGTCAGACAGCAGGGCCAACCTCCACAGAGAAAGGGGAGAGCAACGGACATGACATCACAAAGAGCTCACCTCTGTTGCTTGGAGAGGAAGGGATGCCACATACTGGCCTTGGTATGGGGGGGGGTCTCTAAAAACATTATAAGTCAGACAGCAGGGCCAATCTCCACAGAGAAAGGGGAGAGCAATGGACATGAGATCACAAAGAGCTCACCTCTGTTGCTTGGAGAGGAAGAGATGCCACATAGTGGCCTTGGTATGGGGGGGGGGGGGTCTCTAAAAACATTATAAGTCAGACAGCATAGCCCACCTCCACAGAGAAAGGGGAGAGCAACGGACATGACATCACAAAGAGCTCACCTCTGTTGCCTGGAGAGGAAGGGATGCCACATACTGGCCTTGGTATGGGGGGGGGACTCTAAAAACATTATAAGTCAGACAGCAGGGCCAACCTCCCCACAGAGAGTGGAGAGCAACGGACATGACATCACAAAGAGCTCACCTCTGTTGCCTGTAGAGGAAGGGATGCCACATAGTGGCCTTGGTATGGGCGGGGGGATCCCTAAAAACATTATAAGTCAGACAGCAGGGCCAACCTCCACAGAGAAAGGGGAGAGCAACGGACATGACATCACAAAGAGCTCACCTCTGTTGCCTGGAGAGGAAGGGATGCCACATAGTGGCCTTGGTATGGGGGGGGGGGATCTCTAAAAACATTATAAGTCAGACAGCAGGGCCCACCTCCACAGAGAAAGGGGAGAGCAACGGACATGACATCACAAAGAGCTCACCTCTGTTGCCTGGAGAGGAAGGGATGCCACATACTGGCCTTGGTATGGGGGGGGGGTCTCTAAAAACATTATAAGTCAGACAGCAGGGCCAACCTCCACAGAGAAAGGGGAGAGCAACGGACATGACATCACAAAGAGCTCACCTCTGTTGCCTGGAGAGGAAGGGATGCCACATAGTGGCCTTGGTATGGGCGGGGGGATCTCTAAAAACATTATAAGTCAGACAGCAGGGCCAACCTCCACAGAGAAAGGGGAGAGCAACGGACATGACATCACAAAGAGCTCACCTCTGTTGCTTGGAGAGGAAGGGATGCCACATACTGGCCTTGGTATGGGGGGGGGGTCTCTAAAAACATTATAAGTCAGACAGCAGGGCCCACCTCCACAGAGAAAGGGGGAGAGCAACGGACATGACATCACAAAGAGCTCACCTCTGTTGCCTGGAGAGGAAGGGATGCCACATAGTGGCCTTGGTATGGGGGGGGGGGGATCTCTAAAAACATTATAAGTCAGACAGCAGGGCCAACCTCCACAGAGAAAGGGGGAGAGCAACGGACATGACATCACAAAGAGCTCACCTCTGTTGCCTGGAGAGGAAGGGATGCCACATAGTGGCCTTGGTATGGGGGGGGGGGGGGATCTCTAAAAACATTATAAGTCAGACAGCAGGGCCCACCTCCACAGAGAAAGGGGAGAGCAACGGACATGACATCACAAAGAGCTCACCTCTGTTGCCTGGAGAGGAAGGGATGCCACATAGTGGCCTTGGTATGGGGGGGGGATCTCTAAAAACATTATAAGTCAGACAGCAGGGCCAACCTCCACAGAGAAAGGGGGAGAGCAACGGACATGACATCACAAAGAGCTCACCTCTGTTGCCTGGAGAGGAAGGGATGCCACATAGTGGCCTTGGTATGGGGGGGGGGGGGGATCTCTAAAAACATTATAAGTCAGACAGCAGGGCCCACCTCCACAGAGAAAGGGGAGAGCAACGGACATGACATCACAAAGAGCTCACCTCTGTTGCCTGGAGAGGAAGGGATGCCACATAGTGGCCTTGGTATGGGGGGGGGATCTCTAAAAACATTATAAATCAGACAGCAGGGCCAACCTCCACAGAGAAAGGGGGAGAGCAACGGACATGACATCACAAAGAGCTCACCTCTGTTGCCTGGAGAGGAAGGGATGCCACATAGTGGCCTTGGTATGGGGGGGGGATCTCTAAAAACATTATAAGTCAGACAGCAGGGCCCACCTCCACAGAGAAAGGGGAGAGCAACGGACATGACATCACAAAGAGCTCACCTCTGTTGCCTGGAGAGGAAGGGATGCCACATACTGGCCTTGGTATGGGGGGGGGGGGGTCTCTAAAAACATTATAAGTCAGACAGCAGGGGCCAACCTCCACAGAGAAAGGGGAGAGCAACGGACATGACATCACAAAGAGCTCACCTCTGTTGCTTGGAGAGGAAGGGATGCCACATACTGGCCTTGGTATGGGGGGGGGTCCTCTAAAAACATTATAAGTCCAGACAGCAGGGCCAATCTCCACAGAGAAAGGGGGAGAGCAATGGACATGAGATCACAAAGAGCTCACCTCTGTTGCTTGGAGAGGAAGAGATGCCACATAGTGGCCTTGGTATGGGGGGGGGGGTCTCTAAAAACATTATAAGTCAGACAGCATAGCCCACCTCCACAGAGAAAGGGGGGAGAGCAACGGACATGACATCACAAAGAGCTCACCTCTGTTGCCTGGAGAGGAAGGGATGCCACATACTGGCCTTGGTATGGGGGGGGGATCTCTAAAAACATTATAAGTCAGACAGCAGGGCCCACCTCCACAGAGAAAGGGGAGAGCAACGGACATGACATCACAAAGAGCTCACCTCTGTTGCCTGGAGAGGAAGGGAAGCCACATAGTGGCCTTGGTATGGGCGGGGGGGATCTCTAAAAACATTATAAGTCAGACAGCAGGGCCAACCTCCACAGAGAAAGGGGAGAGCAACGGACATGACATCACAAAGAGCTCACCTCTGTTGCTTGGAGAGGAAGGGATGCCACATACTGGCCTTGGTATGGGGGGGGGGGGTCTCTAAAAACATTATAAGTCAGACAGCAGGGCCCACCTCCACAGAGAAAGGGGAGAGCAACGGACATGACATCACAAGAGCTCACCTCTGTTGCCTGGAGAGGAAGGGATGCCACATAGTGGCCTTGGTATGGGGGGGGGGATCTCTAAAAACATTATAAGTCAGACAGCAGGGCCCACCTCCACAGAGAAAGGGGAGAGGCAACGGACATGACATCACAAAGAGCTCACCTCTGTTGCCTGGAGAGGAAGGGATGCCACATACAGGCCTTGGTATGGGGGGGGGATCTCTAAAAA